>NW_025205250.1:0-10254 GCF_004010195.1 Chiloscyllium plagiosum | reverse complement strand
GTTCTCATATGGCTTAACTGAATTGGGTTAAATTGCAAGAAACGCTGTCTTGTTCGTTTCATTTTATTAATTAAACTGAAAGTCACACTGTTCATTGTAATAATCGGAAGTGAATTAGATTTATCTCATTGGAACGATTAATGATATATGCAAATTTGCTCCGAATTTATTTCAGCTGAAAGAAAATACTGCTTAAAAAAAGAGACGATTAAAGTCCAAAAGAAAAACCAATAGTTTGTTGCTCGTGCATTGGCAGATTTCACTGATCATTAAATGGACCAAACATCATGGTGATCACATCTTTTAGCCACGTGATCAAAGCAGGAAGTCGATATCCAACCAATGGGTCACTTACTATTCATAATGTAATATCTTTCCTTTTCACGAAAAAAATCCACTGTGTTCCATTTGCAAAGCTTCAGGTGGCATAGTATGTCAAATCTTTCCAAATCCAGGGTATTTGAAACAAAATCTTATTCAGCCGTGCCTGTTCGCCAAATTTCTATACTTCTAAAGTCAACCAACTGAGACATTGTTTCCCCGCGGCTTCCAACCGACTACACCCCACCCCTAGAACTTTACCTAGCCACAGACTATTTCTCTACTTTTAAAATTTATTCCTTGCATGTCACCAAATGTGCCTTTCCAAATATTTTGAAAAACAGGTTCTCGGAGTGTCAGCGATTCTGTATCATCATTTCTTTGTCCCTCAAAGATTTCATCAAAGGTTTTGAAGGTTTGACGTTTAGATATTTACTAACTGGAAAGAGGGAATTTTCCACAAATTTACTCTGTCCAAGCATTTCATAACCTGGAAAACCTCCATTAAGTCTTCCTTGGTTCAGGGATAACTGTTATAAATTTTCCAAGAAAACAAGTTAATAAAATCTCATCTTCAGTAAACTCCGTCAGCATCATCTCTAATGACGTTACACCCCCGTAAACGCCATTATTATCCTCTCCGATAGAATCACGGAAATTTTTCAGTGCAGAAAGAGCATTTCAGTCAATCCAGTCCGTGTCAACTCTCGGAAGAGCATCTCACCCAGATCTAGCTCCCTTCCCTCTTCCAGTATATTTCACCTGAAGAAAGGACAGCTCTCCCTTTTATGATTTCAAATAAACCTGTTGGACTATAACCTGATGTCCTGTGACTTCTGACCTTATTCCTCGCTACCCGGGGCTAATTCACTTAACTTACTTAATTCAATCCCTGGATACGAGAGGGCAATTTAACTTGGCCAATCTACCTAACCCTCAGCCCTGACAACGGTGCTAACTACTGAGCCAATGTTCTATCACAGTGAGCAAAATCTGTATCATTTTTAATGGTTTTATACCCTCGTAACTCAGCCTCATCAAGTCAGGCTGCGCCCCATGAACCCAAATTCAACGTATCTAAACACTACTATGTGTTTTACAGTCTCATTAGTGCTGCAGGAAATGATTCTACACTCGCATTAGAATGCTTTTACCCTGGTTCTTTCTCAACTTCCTGCTTCCAATAAACACTTCAAACCGGTACAAGTCTGTCAAATGGTTTTCATTGCAATACAGACAAAGGATGCAGCTTGCAGAAATCACATGTTTGCACTTTCACTGACATTCTGCCTTCCTGAGAGCTGCAACCCTTCCTCACCTTGATTCAGGCAGCACTGTCCTTCCTGTGACATGCCCTATCGAGAATAGGACAAGTATCAATACCCGCACTTGGGAACGGGGCGACAGTTTTAAAATATTTACACTGTCCCCAGTGGAGAATTGAACCTTGTGACAGGCGGGGTCACAAACCATTATACTACCGAGAACAAGAGTGTCAAAGGAGGCCCTTCACCAATTGTGGCCATATTTGTCAAAACAACTGTTTAACGAACTGAATTCCTTTCACAGCGTTTATTCCACAGCCTTATTTGTCTTGGCATCACAAATTCACATCTGAATATTTCTTTAGGTTAAAAGGGTTTCTGACTCTCTGAAAATTACAGACAGTGTATTGCAAATTCCGAACAACCCGATGGCTGATAAAGCTTTTCTGCACATCTTCTCAAACCTTCCTGCCTTTTCCCTTAACTCTCTATCACCCGTTGATCGATCCCTCCATCAATGGGAAACTCTTTTAGTCTACCCTGTCCATACCTTTACTCAATCAACTCGAGGAGAAAGAGCTGAAGAAGGGCTTGTGCTCGAAACATCGATTATCCTGTTCCTTAGATGCTGCCTGACCTGCTGCGCTTTTCCAGCAACACATTTTCAGCTCAATCATGTTTTATCTACATCTCCTTTGCACTGCGATGAACATTTCACTCTGTCATGTCTTTCTTCCTTACTGAAATTCTTTAGCCCAAGCAATATGCCGGTAAATATCTCCTGCAAGTTTCTCTGTGTGATCACATCCCTGCTCTAATGGGAATTGCAAAACTGCACACCCTGCTCTAGCTAGAGCCTAATGAGCATTTGTTTTAATTATTCTGTATTAGTCTGAGGGTGATTTTAGCTAGGCAACATTTACTACCCGTTCCTAATTGCCCAGAGGGCTGTTGAGACTCAACTATATTGTTATAAGTCTGAAGACACATGCAGGACAGACAAAGTAAGAATAGCAGATGCTATCCCGAAATGACATCAGTGAACCAGATGGATTTCTTACCCCCAACAATTATCAATGGATCTATAGTATTCATTAACTTCTTCATTGCACATATTTATTGAATCCAAATTTTACAATCTTGGCATGGTGGGATTCAAGTCCTTTTACCCAGACTATTAAATGGGTCTCTGGATTGTTAGTCCTACGAAATTATCACGACACCATCGCAGAAAGGCACAAAAGCTGATCTTTTCCAATAAAATCTATTTCCCCCAAAACTGCCCAAGGTCATTTTCAAGACCCTGATGCTCCAATTGTGTCTGGTCTATGTCAGTAAAAGCTGCTACATGGGGATTGATTTCACAACCGCGGTATCCAAACAGACAGACTTGTTTGAAGGTCCCGATGGGGGCACGTTCACTCAAAAACAGTGACAGCAGCACAGACAGAACAGTATCAATGTGAAGAAGAGTGATAGATTGTGCATTGCCTCAGAGAAATGGAAGGAGGGACGGAAAGGAGGTTTAATGATCGTGGGAAGGAGAGGAATCTCCGACATTGGGTGTGTTTGAATTCTGATATATGAAACGCAGAGATGTGAGAGAACGGAATTTGAAGGTAAAACAATTAATTTCTTAGCAGGTGTCAATAAAAGGACAACGGAGTGAATACTTAGTGTCATGATTTGATTTCGTACCGAGGTTGCTGTGGTCACAATGCAAAATACAGTGAACTATGATCACAGCAACCACACAACAGCATGCTGCAAAGCAGCAATAAGTATGCTAACAGAGGAAATGTTCTGAAGAACAACAAATATACAATATCATTACTCAGCGGACTTGACAGACATGTGAGAACTGCGAATGACATGAATGTTTAACTTCAATGTCCTCAGAAGCTGTGGAGATCCCTTGAATGAGAATGTTGAAAACTGACATTTGTGGATTTCCACAAAGTATCAAAGCCTCGGGGTCAGTGCAGGATATTGTTGAAATGTGTGCTTCAATAGCATTGTAGTTTAAAATCGGTGACTTCACCAGCTACCCAACTCAAGGCAGGAATCAGTACTGCAGATAATCACACATAATCCCATTTCCCAGTCCCGGAATCAGAGAAACAGTGACGCAGCCGCCCAGGTCCAACCGGAAATGGGGATGGGAATGAGTGCGCGGAGTTACTCTCTGGCTCCAGTCATGCAATAGGTGACCGTTCGGTCCTTCTATGTTGGAATAGAGGCGCAAGAAATTCAGAGGTTGTGAGTGCTCTTGATCAAGAGAATATTTGTCCCCGTTTATACTTTCATAGCGATCTATTGTGCATCTTGCCGAGACAGCTGAGTGGCACAACTGGAACGTGTTGAGCTCTTAACTGTGTAGTGGGGGTTTAAAAGCTGATTTTGTTATTTGGATCTGCGTTTCCGACACTGGCGGTGGCAGCTGCTTTTGCTCGCATCAGCTCAGAATGAGTTTCTTCCTCACAGTAAAGAAGTTGGTGTTGGGGTGATATTTTGAACGAGGCAAAAGTGAGAACTGCAAATGCTGGAAACAAGAGTATAGATCAGAGTGGTGCTGGAAAAGCTCAGCAGGTCAGGCAGCATCCGAGGAGCAGGAAAATCGATGGGTGGGGCTAGAAAAGAGTAAAATAGGTGAATGGGTGCGGGGATAGTGGTGATACGTCGGGAGAGGAGTGTGGGATAAGGTAGCAAAAGTACAAAAAGTGAATGGGGTTGGGTGGAGGTGATAGGTCAGAGGGTAGGGTGGAGCGGATAGGTGGGAAGGGAGATTGGCAGGTAGGACAGGTCATGAGGACAATGCTGAGATAGAAGGTTGGAAAGGAGGTACAGTGGGGGGAGGGGAAATGAGCAAACTGGTGAAGTACACATTGATGCCCTCGGGTGACGTGTTCCGAAATGGAATGTGAGGTCTTCTTCCTCCAGGCTTCGGGTGGTGAAGGAGCGGCGGTGGAGGAAGCCCGGGACCTGCATGTCCTCAGGAGAGTTGGAGGGGGAGTTGAAATGTTGGGCCACGGCGCGGTGGGGTTGATTGGTGAGGGTGTCTCAGAGATGTTCTCCGAAGCGTTCTGCGAGGAGGCAATATTTTAAACTAGTCATCCTTAGCGACTGTGACATGGAACGGTGATGTTTAAGTTCCATGTATTAAACTTGCAATGCAGGCCTGACCTCACGAACAGAGATCATTACTTTAATTTCCTGAAATCCTATTCATTCATGTCCCTTATGCAGGGGATTCTACCATCATTACACAGTCCTGCTTACGTGTGACTCCAGGACCAGAAAAAAATTAGCTGCCCCTTAATTCGGGAATCCTCACCGTGTGGGGAATCAGGCTATTCGGCCCTTCCAGTCCACACCATCTCTCCGAAACGCATCCCACCAGACCTCTAGCCCATAAGTTTGGATTTCCTATTGCTGATCCCTGGAACTGGCACATCTTTGTTCAGACGGTAGAAAATAACACAAAAACACAGATAATGTGCAGACTGCACACAAACAGACACCCGAGACTAGGATCGAAACCGGGTGCAGCCAGACAACATTGAACTAAGGACTAAACAAACGTTGTCTTAACCAGCGATCGCCACACCCTGTGGCGGAATACGGAAAAAGAAAGCCCATTCGCAACATGGAAAACTGTTGTTGTGGTTCTGTTCGCCGAGTTGGGAATTTGTCTTGCAAACGTTTCGTCCCCTGTCTAGGTGACATCCTCAGTGCTTGGGAGCCTCCTGTGAAGCGCTTCTGTGTTGTTTCCTCCAGCATTTCTAGTGGCCTGTCTCTGCCGCATCCGGTTGTCAGTTCCAGCTGTCCGCTGTAGTGGCCGGTGTATTGGGTCCAGGTCGATGTGTTTGTTGATAGAGTCTGTGGATGAGTGCCATGCCTCTAGGAATTCTACTGGTTGTTCTCTGTTTGGCTTGCCCTATAATGGTAGTGTTGTCCCAGTCGAATTCATGTTGCTTGTCATTCATCGATTGCATCACTGGATTCATCGAGTAGCTCTGCAATCTCGTTCCCGTACTGATTTCCAGTTGGATCTTCGCGACTCCTCCCTCAGTTCCTCTGAATCTGGGGCTGGGAATTGGGACTATGTGGCAGCAGTGGTTACTGCCTTGAGTGGATAAACTGATGAAGTAGCTGAAGTTAAATGCATTGCTATTGAAGCTACATTTCAACAAAACCTTCACTGTCCCCCGGGTCTTTGATGTATTAGAGAGATCTATCAATCTCAGCCTTCTGCATATTAATGATGGAATCACCAGTGCCTCCGGGGACACCGATGTTAAACGTTCAGCCCATTCTGAGTTCCCGCATGTCTGTCACTGTTCTGAGAATTACTGATGTTGTGCATTTGGAGCTCTGCTTAACATTTCCTCTGCGACTATAGCGCTGGCTTTTAATCATTGTCTATGGCGTGCCGTGATCGTGTAGTGGTTGGTACTCTGCGTTATAACCGTCACAACTTCGGCTCAAATCCGAGTCTCGGCGCTACTTTTTTTTCTGCTCCTGCTCCAGCGTTTGTGTTACACCTAAGAAATCAATTGTTTTTACATTTCTTGGAAGAAATGTTTTTATTGACTGCAAATTCCACTCGCTCACATCTCTGCGTATCATATGTCAGAATTCAAATCCAGCCGTTCTCTCCCTCACTAACCGTCCTTTCCGTCCGCCCACACCCCCCACCCCAATTCATTAATTTGGAGATGCTGGCATTGGACTGGGGTTTACTAAGTTAAAAATCACACAACACCAGGTTTTAGTCTTACAGGTTAATTGGAAGTTTGAGGTTTTGGAGCGCTGCTCCATTATCATGTGGTTGTTGAGTAATTTCCTTTTTCATTGACACCACTCAGTCTGTGCTGCTGCGTCACTGTTGATTAGATTAGATTACGTACAGTGTGGAAACGGTCCCTTCGGCCCAACAAGTCCACACCGCCCCACCGAAGCATAACCCACCCATTCCCGTACCTTTACCCCTTTACCTAATACTACGGGCAATTTAGCATGTTCACCTGACGTGCACATCTTTGGACTGTGGGAGGAAACCGGAGCACCCGGAGGAAACCCACGCAGACACGGGGAGAATGTGCAAACTCCACAAAGTCAGTCGCCTGAGTCGGAAATTGAACCCGGGTCTCTGGCGCTGTGAGGCAGCAGTGCTAACCACTGTGCCACCGTGCCGCCCACACTGTTGTTGGGTGAATGTGTCCTAATATGACGATCAGGACCTTCAAACTAGTTGATCCATTTGGATGCCACGGTTTTCAGATCTGTCTTCATGTAGCAGCTTTTACTGAAATGACCAGCGATTATTGGAGCATGAGGTTCAGGGAAATGAGACACGGCAGTGTAGGGAATAAGTGACTTTATTGGAAAAGACGGGTTCAGCATCTTTCTGCAACGGCCGAGTGCTCCTATCACTCGGCTGCTATTTCAGACCCCGAGTTAATGTGCCCAGGATACGGGTTCAACTCCAACTGTGCGAGTTGGTAGAAATGGGTGGAATTAAATATCGTGTACTACAAATGCAGTAACTTCTAAACTTTTTCTTACAATTGTTGAAAAAACAAAACCATCCGGTTCATTAATGTCATTTGAGGATGGAAACCGCCATTCTTACCTGGTCGGGCCGTTGTGATATGGTTCAGTATCAACTGCTTGCTGGGCAATTAGAGTTAGCATTAAACGCTACCGAGTCAGCGACACACATTATCCTGTAGCAGAATTCTTAAAAATGTTCATTTGCCTCTACCCATTGTATTTAGTGCAGTTCTACAATTCATATTATAGCATGGAAGTCACCGCACTGGGAATGGTGCAGGAGAGATTTGCTAGGATATTTTGCGGACTGATGATTTTCAGTTATGAAGAGAGACAGGACAGACATGGGTTGTTTGTCGCCGAGCAGAGGAGATTGAGAGAAGACATGATTGAGATGAACAAAATAATGAGGGATAGTGATAGAAAAAAACATTTCCTACTGATGGACAGATCGAACATTGGGGGCCAGAGATTTCAGGAAAAATCAGCAAGGTTTCAATAGCTTTATCAGCCAGCGGGTGGTTGGCATTTGGAATGCACCGTCCTTCAGGGTCAGAGAGACAGAACTCCTCATAACCTGAAGAAATATCCAGATGTGAATTGGTGATGCAAAGACATATAAGGCTATGGGCTAAACGATGGAAAAATTGATTCAGATCGTTAAGGAGATAGAACATAGAACATAGAACAATACAGTGCAGTATCGGCCCTTCAGCATTCGATGTTGCACCGACCTGTGAACTATTCTCAGCTCGTCACCCTACACTATCCCAAAATCATCCAAGTGCTTATCTAAGGATTGATTAAATCTCCCTAATATGGCTGAGTTGACTACATGAGCAGGTAGGGCATTCTACACCCTTACCACTCTGCGTAAAGAACCTGCCTCTGTCACCTGTCAAATCTATTACTCCTCAATTTGCTACTATGCCCCCTCGTACACGCTGACGTCATCATCCTAGGAAAAATGATTTCCACTGTGCACCCTATCTAATCCTCTGATCATCTTGTATGTCTCTATTAAATCCCCTCTTAGCTTTCTTCTTGCCAAATGAGAGCAGGTTGAAGTCTTTCAGCCTTTACTCAGAAGACCTTCCCTCCAGACCAGGCAACATCCTGGTAAATCTTCTGTTCACCTTTTCCAATGCTTCCACATCCTTCACCGATATATGGGGCAAACAAATGTACACAATATTCCAAGCACCAACGTTTTGTACATTTGCAGCATGATATTGCGGCTCTGGAACTCAATCCATCTACAAATGAAACCTAACACATCGTATGCCTTCTTAAGAGCACTATCCACCTGAGTGGCAACTTTCAGGGATCTATGTACATGGACTCCAAGATCCCTCTGCACATCCACACTACCAAGAATCTTTCCATCGACCCAGTACTATGCCTTCCCGTTATCCTTCCCAAAATGCATCACCTCACATTTATCTGCATTGAACTCCATTTACCAACTCTCAGTCCAATTCTGCAGTTTATGAAAGTCCCCCTGCAACCTGTAACATTCTTCCACACTCTCCACTACTCCACCAACTTTCGTATTGTCTGGAAACTTACTAATTCAGCCACCTATGCCTGCGTCTAAGTCATTTATAAAAATTACAAACAGCAGTGGTCCCAAAACAGATACGTGTGGTAGACCAGTTGTAACCAGCTGTTTTTTGCAAATGCGGCTACAACAGGCTGAAGGACTTCCTTCGACATTGTTTTCCTCGGTAGTATCGTGGGTGGTGTTCAGCCTGTCATAGGGTTTAAATCCCCGCAGGGGGCATTGTAAACATTTTAAAACAATCGCTCTGTTCCCCAGTGAAGATTATTAATGTTTGGCGTTCCATTCTCGATTGGACACGTCACAGAAAGGACAGTGCTCTCTGAATCAGTGTGGGGAAGGACTGCAGCTCCCGTGCAGATAGAATGTAGGTGAAAGTGCAAAGACGTGACTTCTGCAAGCTTCACACTGTGTCCGTGTTGGAATTAAAACCATTTGATAGACTTACTCCAGATTGAAGTGTTTACTGGAAGCATGAAGCTGAAGGAGAAACATGGTAAAGCGATTCAGATCTGAGTGCAGAAACATTTCTTGCAGCAATAATGAGGTTGCACAGCACAGAGTCGCGTTTGGATGCTTTGAATTCGGGTTGATGGGCGCAGCTTGCTTTCACTAGGCTGAGTTACCAGGTTATACAACCATTAAAATGAGAGGCATAGTGCTTACTGTGATGGTACATTTGCTCAGTGGTTAGCACTGCTGTTAGGTCTTCAGGTTAGGTGGATTGGCCATGTTTAATTGCACTCTTCTGTCCATGGAGTGAATTCAATAAATTAAGTTAATTAGCCATGCGTAATGCGGGGATAAGGTCAGCAGTAACACGACACCAGTTTATAATCCAGCAGATCTATTTGAAATCACTTGCCAGAGGGCTGTCCCTTCTTCAGGTGAAATATATGGGGATAGAAAGATTGTCTATGTCTGGTTGAGATACTCCTCTGTCACTCAGAGAATCCGTTTCCAAAATATTTGGAAAGGCACATTTGGAGATACACAAGCAGTGAGTTTCACTAGGAGAGAGACAGCCTGTGGCGGGGTATAAGTGTCAAAGTGGGGTGTGGAGGATGGAAAATGCGATGAATTCAATGTCTAATTTGGATGACTTTAAATGTAAAGAAATATCGTGAACGGGTGCAGGTGAATAAGATTCGGCCAAAAAAACCAACGATTTTGAAGAATTTGCATTAATATTCCACATGAAGTAACCCGTCGTTTGGAGATCGATTTCCTGCTTTAATCACATGCCTTAAAGATTTGAGGACAATCACCACGATGTTGGGTTCATTTGATACCCACTGAAATCGGCCAATGTAACTGAGCACCAAAACGGGCATTTTGTTTTTGCGGTTTAACCTTCTGTTTTTCTCATCAGTGTTTCATTTAAGCTGAAATAATTTCGAAGTAAAATTTAATACATCTTTAAACGTTCCAATGAAGTATATCCAATTGACTTCCGGTCATTGCACTGCACAGAGTGAGGGTTCAGCAAAAATTAATAAAATGAAACAAACAAAACAGCATTTCCAGGAATTTTACCCAGTTCAGGTTCAG
>NW_025205249.1:9134-10254 GCF_004010195.1 Chiloscyllium plagiosum | reverse complement strand
ATGCAATTGAAACCAAAAATGGAACAGGTTTTTGTTTTATTAAGAGATCCATAAATACAAAGTGTCAGAAGAAACACGCCAAAAAATAAATCCTGAAAATGCCAAAAGAAAAACTCGGGTGATATATGCATATAATATATCCTCGATAAACCTTTATTAATCGGACTTTTCCAGGACACGTCACCAGCCGGGCAGTGAATTTAGAGACAAAGAGGGTTTTGTCAGGTACCAGTCGGATTAGTGTTTGGTCTCCTGATTGGGTGGAGAGGGGAGTGGGGGTCTTGCACAGCGGGAACATCCCTCCTCCTTCAGGCATTTGCGAGCTGGTGTGGGTGGGTGGGGGGGGGCGGGGTGACTGAGGCCTGCGGACTAACTTCAGGAACGTGGCAGAGGCTGACCGAGGAGAACTCTCGGACTGGGTTTCTCTCCCGTCTACCCCCCGCCCCACCCCAACATAAGGTGGAGGTTTCGCCCTGAAGGTATGGGGTCAGGGCCATGCGCTGCGCCAGAGGACTCCTGGTGACTCTCCCTTGCGTTTCACCTGGGGGCGGGCGGGCGGGGGGGGCGGGAATCCTACCCAGATGTCGCATGGGGCTCTATGACCCGCGTCTGTCTCACACACCTCTGCCTGCTGGCGCTAATCTCAGCCGGTAAGCGTGGCAAATGGTGCCGGGGAGGGTGGGACAGCGCGAGTGGGTGGGGGGGGGGCGGGGAGAGCAGGCTTAGCGCTGGGGGGAGGGCCCCTCTTCCTCCCCCACTAACCCACTTCCCCTCCCCAGCTTCGAGAGAACACCTGAGGGGAGGCAGGAGAGGGAAGCCAGCGGGAGGGAGAGGAGCAAACGCGAGCGCATGAGGAGGCCGAAGCAGGTGGAGAAGCGGGACATGTCCCCTCCCCCAGAAAACACTAAGGGCGGGGGGCTCGGGCATCCGAGCGCCAGGGTATGGTCGGGGGAGGGGGGCCCATGAGGGCAAAGGTCAACCGACCGCAGGGGCTGTCCAACTCAACCCCTTATCATCCTGCCGCCACGCCAAGTTAACGGACAACCACCCCCCACCCCCAGACCGGAGGCAGTAGTGCGGGAAGGTCTCTCCCCATCCCCCCCAGACCGGACTTGGTAAT
>NW_025205249.1:5441-8714 GCF_004010195.1 Chiloscyllium plagiosum | reverse complement strand
GAACGCCGTGTCCAGAACCCCGTCTGCGGACTGGAGAGGGTGGGCCCAAGCCTGTGGCATCGACGTGGGCTCTGCTGAGCCCGCACGGTCTCCTTCACCCACTCGCCCCCCTCCACCAGCCCAGGAGGCGGGAGGGGCACGATCTCAGCGTCGGCGCCAGCCAGCCACGCCTCACTGCGGACATTCAGCATCCCCCCCCCCCCCCCGAAGGGGCATCTAACTGTCACATCGATAAAGTGCTTTATTGTTGCTGTCCCAAAAAGAAAACCCACCCCCACCCCATAAAATAAAACCTCTCCCTGTGGTCTAAGTCCTTCTGGTCAGTTTATTGCTCTGTCTTTACCCACCCTGACAAAGGAAAATCTGGCTATTCGTCAATTGGGGGGGGGGGGTCACTACACTGGAGCAGCGTTACCCTGCATTGGTCTGTGGGGGTGGGAGGAATGGTCAACTCTGTGGCAGACAGTGAGGTGTCCAGACTTTTGTCAAGGTGAGGGGGTGCGAGTGGGAGTGAACAATTTGTGCACAGTGTGATCCCAGAATGAAAGGTATTTGGTGATTGGGGGGGGGGGGGGGGCAGGGAGAGAGGGTTGTGAGACAATGTTCCCGATCACGTCCGCGGTTTCAGGGACCTAATGCCGAGAGGCGAGAGTGAGGGGGTAGGTGGTGCGGGTGGTCATCCAGGGAAGGAAGGTGAAGTCAGTGAAATGAAAGACCCACCCGGCGCAGGTGGGAGAGATGCCATTTTCGAACCCCCGAGTGGGGGGGGGGGGGGACGAACGCAGGAGACGGGTGGGGGTCCCGAGGCACGGCGCCCGCAGACCTGGATTCGCTACCGCTCGTCACTTAGCAACCCAGAGATTCCCAAGGAGCGGGACGGAGGTGGGGGGAGCCGTGTAGGTACAGAATGACGGAAATCTCGCTGGGAGTCCCTCCCTCCCCCTCCCCGCTCCCCCCCCCCCTCCCCCTTCCCTCACTACTCGGCTCCCACTTGCACGTGGGGGTTCTGCATCAGGTCCCAGTTGGGGTCGTTGTCCACGGACGCTCTCCCGAGCTTGGACATGACGACGAGCAGCGTGAGGAAGCCCAGGATTCCGATCAGCAGGATCGCCGCAAAGCGCTGGAACCGGGAGAGCGGCGGCTTCCTCGCTCCGCTGGCGTTCCTGGTCCGGAGAGAGAGAGAGAGAGATGGTGAGGGGTGAGGAGAGGCACTGCGTGGGAGACTGACAGAAGGGCAAGTCAACTGACAGCGGGACACCCTCTTATCACTGAGCCACCGGGTCACTGACCGAAGTTTACTCGGGAAGGAAGGGCGCTACTGGCCCACCGCTCAGGTGGCTCAGCGGTTAGCACTGCTGCCTCCGGCCGCCAAGGACCCTGGTTCAATTCCATCCTCGGCGACTCTCGTGTGGAGTTTGCATGTTCTGATAAGGAGTCACATAGTCCCGATAGTGTGGAAAGAGGCCATTCGGCCCATTGAGAGCAGCCTATCCAGGCCCACCCCTGTTATCCTCTCCCTGTATCGCCCATGGCCAATCCACCCTAACCTGCACATCCCTGGGCACTATGGGACAATTTAGCACGGCCAATCCACCCTAACCTGCACATCTTTGGACTGGAGCACCCGGAGGAAACCCACGCAGACACAGGGGGGGAATGTGCAAACTCCACACAGACAGTCACCTGAGGGTGGGATCGAACCTGGGACCCTGGCTGCCATGAGGCAGCACTGCTGACCACTGAGCCACTATTCCTTCTCCCTTTCTGATCCTGTAACAGGACAGCAGCCCTCTGCTCCGCTGGGAGTTTGACCTTTACTTTACGGTTCATACCGAGCAGCCCAAAGGCTGCCTGGGAACCCAGGTCCTCTGCCCCTTCCCCAACTCTTGACCGTCAGATTGAGGAACAGAAGTAGGCCATTCAGTCCATCGGGGACGAACCTGTTTCTCAGCTCCGTTCCCCTGCTTTCTCCCCGTAACCCTTGACCCTTTCGCAGCAGAGGGACGACAGCTTAAACCTGCCACAGCAGGGAAGTCCTTTAGAATTCCCACTCGCAGGATGTGGGCATCACTGGCTGGGCCAACATCTATTGCCCATCCCACCGGGGAAATTGAGAGTCAACAGATCGCTGTGGGGTCAGGGGTCACGTGTAGGCCCAGACCAGGTAAGGACTGCAGTTTCCTCCCTTAAAGGGACATTAATGAACCAGATGGGTGTTTTTGACCATGGATTCACGGTCATTATGAGACTCCCTATTGAATTCAAATTACGGCTTGGTCGGATTTGATTTGCAGAACATAAGCTGTGCCTCTGAATTAAAAGTCTACTGATAATGCGACTAGACCATCGCCTCCCCTGAACTGCGGAGCGAGCACAGTCAGGTCAATTCAACGCGACAAAATGAAGTCAGGGTCATACAGCACTGAAACAGACCATTCAGTCCCACCAGTCCGTGCTGACCCATAATCCCAAACTAAACTCGCCCCAGCTGCCAGTCTTCTCCAAACACTTTCCTATTTGTGTCCTTATCCAGATGGCTTTTAAACGTTGTAACTCGTATCTGCATCCACCACTTCCTCTGCAAGTTCACAGCCAAGGGTTTCATCCGAGGTGGGGACGGGTCCTGTGACAAGGAGCCGGGTAATGACGCCAGGTACCCGAACGGAATGGGGATCCTACATCCCCCTCCCACACGCCGACCGTGTAGCATCCAGCGCACTGCGGGAGGAGAGGCAGTACAGGCCTGGGGTTTCCTGCAGCCTGACGTTTGGGTGGGCTACCGCAACCTCTGGACAGGGAGGGGCAACAGACAGAGAGAAACGTTCGCTGCCACCCAGTGATGCCCCATATAGATCAACAGCTTCCTGCGTACAGCAAAGATTTAAGCTTCAGATCACACCTGTCCTGGGGAGTGTTTGATAAGGGACAGTGTAGAGGGAGCTTTACTCTGTATCTAACTCCATGCTGTCCCTGTCCTGGGGAGTGTTTGATGGGGGACAGTGTAGAGGGAGCTTTCCTGCTTACTTGAACCACCGTGCAAACCAGCTGAGAGCTGGGCGCCGTCGGTATTTGTCGTCGTCGAAATCAATGCGCGTTTCTGTGGACTTGGTCGCTTCCCGCGCCACGGTGTCGTAGACCTTCCGGGGCAAGGATGCCAGAGAGCTCCCTGAGAAAGGCAGAACGTTGGGGAGGGATGGAACAGGGAGGTTGGGGGGGGGGGGGGGGGGGGGGGGGAGGGGGGGAGGGGAAGAGAGAGAGGAAGAACAGGGTCAC
>NW_025205249.1:2265-5183 GCF_004010195.1 Chiloscyllium plagiosum | reverse complement strand
TGGGTCAGCAGCCCCCCCCCCCCCCGAGACAGACAAGTAAGACAGACAAGTCGCCCCCAACCCCAGCCAGGTCGTGTTCGTGCTCCCACCTTTCCGCGCCCCCCCTGCCCCGTTCGTATGCACGCCAGGGACTTGCCGGTTGTCAGGGTGATGGATTCGTTGTCGGGCATCACAGTGACCATGCCCGGGCCCTCCTTTGCTCCCCCATCACTCAGCTCCGTGCCGTATCCCTGCCGGGGAGAGTAGACCGCGCCCGAGGGGTAAGGCTGGGTCCGCCCGGAGGCTTCGTCCGTGCTGGGATCTGCGGGGAGGGGAAGACAGAGAGAGAGAGAGAGAGAGATGCAGGGCAGCCACGTGTGAGCACAACAGAGGAACCTCGCTGCCCAGTCAGCCACCATCAGGACCCACCAGAGGGAGGCAGGAGGCTGCATTGTCACTGAACACACCATCAACTGTACCAGGGAACGCCAGCTTACAGAGGGAGGGGGATTGGGCTGGGGAACACCAGGCCAGGGGGTGTGCGGGGTGGGGGAGTTCCAGCAGGCTCCAGTGGACTCGGAGTAGGCTCCAGCAGTCTGTTGGGAGTGGGCTCCAGCAGACCCAGGCAGTGGGCTCCAGCAGGTGGATGGGTGCGGCTTCCAGCAGGCCCAAGCTCCAGCAGGCTGATGTGAGCAGCTTCCAGCAGGCCCAGGCAGCAGGATCCAGCAGGCTGATGGGAGCAGCTTCCAGCAGGCTGATGTGAGCAGGCTCCAGCAGACCCAGGTAATGGGCTCCAGCAGGCTGACTGGATTGGGTTCCAGCACACCCAGGCAGTGGGTCCCAGCAGGCTGATGGGAGGGAGCTGCAGCAGGCCCAGGGAGTGGGCTCCAACTGGCTGATGGGAGCAATTTCCAGCAGGCCCAGGGAGTGGGCTCCAGCAGGCTGATGGGAGCAATCTCCATGGCAGGTTGAGCTGTGAGATTTTGGGGGGAGTGGAGAGGCAGGTTGAGTAGGGGGATCAATGGCCAGGAGGAGGGGGAGGTGGAGGGAGCTGGGACACAGTATTCAGAAGGGAAGTGCAGGGTATGGTAGGGGAGAGGACAGGTCCCACTCTGGGGTTACACTCGGAAACAGAGCACACTGAGGGGGTGGGCGAGTCCTGCCAAAGCCCTATGTCCGCCGGCGCTATGCCAATGCAGCAACTTACCAGGAAGGACCGACCAATCAGCGTAGTCCGTACTGTCGAGTGACTCCTGGTCGTGAGGGGGCTGGACCTCGTCAATCTGAAACAAGGGGCAGCACCGAGTGAGGAAGGAACAGCAAACTGGGGGAGGGGGGACAGTCAGCAACAATACCCCAACCCTCCCTCCCCCGGGCTGGGGAACCCAGGGGCTGGCCCGGCCATCCTGCACTCATGTCAGCTCCCCCCACAGTGATCCATAGCCCAATTCCAGTGCCACTGAGGTGACCCCCCCACCCCCGACTATTCGACTGCACGAGGTGTCGCGATGATAATATCCAGGGCATTCGACTGCATGGGGCGTCGCAGTTAAAGCAACCCAAAGCCATCAAATACGTGGGGTCCCAGAGCAGCACCAGCTTGGGTCTATTAGATTACGGGGCGGGGGAGCATTGTGGCAGCACCAGCTCGTGCCTATTCAACTGCACGGGGTACCGTAGCAGCAACCCCAGGGCCATTCAACTGCATGAGGCATCGCCACCTTGGGGGATAGGGCATTCAAATGCCGAGTCACACGGTCAGCAAACCACCTTGGCTATGACAGGCAGGGACCCCGAGCACTCCAGCTCTCCCCCCCCCCCTCCCCCCGCCCCATCCCCCCACACACATACCCACCGCGCCCTCTCACCAGCGGGAGCCCGAGGCCGACGCGCGCCCAGTTCACTGTGGACAGCCTCTCCTTCAGCACGTTAGCCACGGGGCTGACAGTGTTGGCCTGGGGGAAGATCGGTCCCTTGCACATCGGGCACTGGTAACCGGCCGGCGCTGTGTTCTTTGGCAGCTGGGCGGCCATCTTGTTCAGACAGGACCAGTGGAAAATGTCTGCAGCCGGTTGGAGGGGGCGGGGAAGGAAAAGGGAAACGGGGATCAGCTCACACTCGCCGGGAATTAACAGCAACACTCCTCACCGAGCTCCCTCACAATCAATCACTGACCGGCATTTATTACCCATCCCGAACAGCCCAGAGGGCAGTTAAGAGTCAACCACATCATCTCGAGTCTGGAGTCACGTGTAGGCCCAGACCAGGTAAGGACGGCGGTTTCAGTCCCTAAAAGGGACAGGAGTGAACCAGGTGGGTTTTTCCCAACAATTAGCAAGGGTTCCTCATTCGAGGAAGGGCTCATGCCCGAAACCTCGACTCTCCCGCTCCTCGGATGCTGCCTGACCGGCTGTGCTTTTCCAGCACGACTCTCTGGAATCTGATCTCTCGCATCTACAGTCCTCGCTTTCTCCATGGTCATCATGAGACTCTTAACTCCAGGGCTTTCGCCTGGATTTAAATCCCACCATCTGCGAGAACAGAAATTGCTGGAAAAGCTCAGCAGGTCTGGCAGCATCCGTGGGGAGAAATCAGATTGAACGCCCAGTGACCCTTCCTCAGAACTTTTACGGATTAATCGCCCTGCAGCAGTTCAAGAAGCCAACTCACCTCCACCTTCTCAAGGGGCAGTTAGGAACAGGGCAAGAAAACATTGGGCACAGCCAGCAATGCCCAGGTCGCACAAGTCAATGAATGAAAAAAA
Source organism: Chiloscyllium plagiosum (assembly GCF_004010195.1). Classification (NCBI taxonomy): domain Eukaryota; kingdom Metazoa; phylum Chordata; class Chondrichthyes; order Orectolobiformes; family Hemiscylliidae; genus Chiloscyllium; species Chiloscyllium plagiosum. The sequence goes on along the minus strand of NW_025205249.1, from coordinate 2,440 downwards.
AACAACTTGGCCATTATGTCCCAACACACATATGTCAGCTTAGCGCACACCTCACCGACTCCATAATGGTCAACTGTATGGATAGACAAACAGGCAATCACACGGGTGTGCATGGGTGTCGCGGGGGTGGGGGGGGGCATTGGTGTGTGAGAGAAGGGAGTGATGGTGGGGGGTA
>NW_025205249.1:0-1860 GCF_004010195.1 Chiloscyllium plagiosum | reverse complement strand
GGGGGGGGGGGGGGAAGGAAGGAGTGTGAGACAGTTGGTGCCTCTATCACGAAACTTGGTAAACATGATTCCAGAATGCCAGTCTCACCTAATGCTGCCAGGCAACAGTGGGCACTGCCATTGCGGGAGAAGGACTGATCAAGGGTCAAGCCTGAAACGTCGATTCTCTTGCTCCTCAGATGCTGCTCCTCATGCTGTGCCCTTCCCAGCGCCACCCCCTCCCCTTTGATCACCTCTTCCCCTGCCACCCCAGCCGTCCCTGTGCAGTCAGGGGGAGTTGGGACTGTCCTAACCGACTGGGAGAAAGGGAGGGCTGCAGACGCTGGAGGTCAGAGTCGAGGGAGTGGCGCTGCTGGAAAAGCACAGCAGGCCGGGCGGCATCCGGGGAGCAGGAGGATCGACGTTTCGAACAAGAGCCCTTCATCAGGAACGGGACTAACCGACAGGAAAGCTTGAGAATGCAGGTCTGGGTGGTAAACTCAGCAGAGAACCCTCTGGGCCAGGAAGGCTTTGACCGTGAACCAAGGGCGTTCGGAGTCAGTTTGTAGCCTGCTTTTGTTCTCCTCTCGTCCAGTGTGAACACACAGGTACACACAGACACGTGAATGTACACGTACACCCACGCAGACACACACAAGCAGGAAGACACTCAGGAACATAAACTGGGATGGAAATCAAAGGGAACACAGAAACCCCCGCTTGTTGCAAAAACAGGAATGGTGAAAGTACCAGTAAAGGGGAAACCATGTGCACAAATACAGCAGCGTGCCACCCACCAACACTGCACAGACATGGGAGCACACGCAGGGGAGAGAACTCACATACGTGTGGTCAGGAACACGCAGAGGAACAGACGGATGCAGGACCAGGAACACAGAGGCCCACGTGCTCAGGACATGCACGCAGATACAAGGGTGGGAACTTGGCAGAGGTACACAGGAAATTATTCAGCACGTCACTCACTCCCTGGGCACCCCATCTACCCAGGGTAAGACGGGGGGGAGGTGATAAAATAATCTCCATACAAGACGTTCAAAACAGTTCGGGTTGAGGTAGCCTGGTGGATGAGCACTCCATCCACCATCTTCAACGTTCACTCCCTCCATCACAGCAGCAGTGTGCACCATCTTACAAGCCGCACTGCAGCAACTCCCCGAGGCTCCTCAGACAGCACCTTCCAAACCCACCACCATCTCAAAGGACAAGGGCAGCAGATACATGGGAACACCACCCCCGCTGCAAGGTCCCCTCCGAGCTACTCCCAATGGGAACACATCGGCCATTTCTTCGGTGTCGCTGGAGCAATAAGAGACAGGAGGCCACTCACCATAGCAAACTAACCGGATGGTGTCTTCATCTGTGAGTGGGGTATTGCACAGGTTACAGTTGGAATTGTAATCGCTGTCTTGAAGCCACTGCAGGTATGACATGACGACACACTGAACAGGGAAGAGGAACACAGACAGAGAAGCTACGTTAAAACCCAGCAGGACAGCGTGACATTGCTGCACTCACGGCTCGCTGTCGGACAACGGGAAAACCGCAGAGTTTTCCTGGGACAAAGGGACAATGGCTTGGTGGTGATGGAAAACCATCGTTTGATGCTCGTTCCTGACTGCCCTGGAACGGAGTGGCTGTTTGATGGGGCAGAGGATATGGCCCAGTCTGTCTGTCTGTGTCTCTCTCTCTCACTCTCTCTGTGACATGGTGGTTATTTACACAGTATACAGTATAGAACCCAACCTCCCTCCCTCCCTCACTCTCAGTGACAGGGTGATTATTTATAGAGTATATATAACCCAGTCTCTCTCACTCAGTGACATGGTCATTATTTATACAGTATATATAACCCAGTATCTC
>NW_025205248.1:0-10252 GCF_004010195.1 Chiloscyllium plagiosum | reverse complement strand
TATCTCTAGGAATTAGTACTGTCTGAATTAACAATGCTGCAACGGGCGCACAGAGAGGGGAGCCCGAAGGTAAGCGGAGACCAGGTTAAATTAACGTTTTTCTTTTCGCAGTCTGTTTTTTTTTCAACTAGGAGCGGGAACCCGGAAGTCGTCAAGAAAGGCTTCTGGGGACGTAAGAAATTTGAGTAGAAAAGGAATCCGAGACACTACACGTGTAGTGTCTCCGACCCTCCCTCCTCCTCTAACCTAAAAAAAAGGCTCAGTTGGCTGAACAGGTTAGCTACTTAGTGTTCTTGTTTTGGAGACTAAGTGTAGAGTTGTGGCAGCCCAGGGAGTGGAATGTTCCTCCTGAAGGATGTTTGAGGTAGGGGTGACCACCGAAGCTCCTGCAGACTTCACCTGCAGGAAGTGCAACCAGCTCCAGCTCCTCACAGACCACGTTAGGGAAATGGAGGTGGAGTTGGATGAACTGAGGATTATTCGAGAGGCTGAGAAGGCGATAGATAAAAGCGACAGGGACATAGTTATGCCAGAGAACAGAGGGAGCTGGGTAAAATTTAGAGATGGAAAGGGGAGGAAGCAGGCAGTGCAGGGATCCCCTGTGGTCGTTCCCCTCAACAATAAGTATACCGCTTTGGATACTGTTGGGGGAGACGGCCTAGCAGGGGTAAGCTGCTGTGACCGGGTCTCTGGCACGAGGTCCGGCTCTGAGGCACAGAAGGGAAAGGGGGAGAGGAGGAGAGCGCTAGTTATAGGAGACTCTATAGTTAGAGGGACAGACAGGCGGTTCTGTGGACATGGGCGAGACTCTCGGATGGTTTGTTGCCTCCCGGGTGCCAGGGTGTGAGACGTCTCGGACCGTGTCTTCAGAATCCTTAAGGGGGTGGGTGTGCAGCCAGATGTCGGGTGCATATTGGCACCAACGACATAGGTAGGAAGAGGGGTAGGGAAGTCATTGAGGAGCACAGGGAGTTAGGCTGGAAGCTAAAAGCTAGGACGGACAGAGTCGTCATCTCTGGGTTGTTGCCGGTGCCACGTGACAGTGAGGCAAGGAATAGGGAGAGAGTGTCGTTGAACACGTGGCTGCAAGGAAGGTGTAGGAGTGAGGGCTTCAGATATTTGGACAATTGGACTGCATTTGGGGTAGGTGAGACCTGTACAAGCAGGACGAGTTGCACCTGAACCAGAAGGGTACCAATATCCTGGGATGTCAGTTTGCTAGCACTCTTCGGTGGGGGTGGGGGTTAAACTAATTTGGCAGGGGGATGGGATCCAGACTTGTAGTCCAGCAAGTAGGTTAGCTGTTTTTCAGGATGTCCAAGAATGTAGGGAGGCTGTGGAGAAGGTAGCACTGACAGGGAATACTCGCGGACACAAATGGACTCAAGTGTGTATACTTCAACGCAAGGAGTATCAGAAATAAGGTGGGTGAACTTAAGGCGTAGATTAGTACTTGGGACTACGATGTTGTGGCCATCGCGGAAACGTGGATAGAAGATGGACAGGAATGTTTATTGGAGGTTCCTGGTTGCAGATGTTTCAGTAAGGTTGGGGGGGTGGTAAAAAAGGTTGCTAATTAGAAATGGTATAACGGCTGCAAAAAGGCAGTTTGAGGGAGATCTACATTTGGAGGTAGTATGGGCTGAAGTAAGAAATAGGAAAGGAGCAGTCATCTTGTTGGGTGTTTACTATGGGCCCCCCAATAACAGCAGAGATGTGGAGAAACAGATTGGGAAACAGATTTTGGGAAGGTGCAGAAGCCACAGGGTAGTAGTCATGGGCGATTTCAACTTCCCAAATAGTAATTGGGAGCTCTTTAGATCAAGTAGATTGGACGGGGCGGTGTTTGTGCAGTGTGTCCAGGAAGCTTTTCTAACTCAGTATGCAGATTGTCCGACCAGAGGGGAGGCCATATTGGATTTGGTACTTGGTAGCGAACAGGGACAAGTGATAGGGTTGTTAGTGGGTGAGCATTTTGGTGGTGGTGACCGCAATTCTGTGACTTTCACCTTGGTTATGCAGAGAGATAGGTGCGTGCAACAGTGCAGGTTTTACAATGGGGAAGGGTAAATACGATGCTGCAAGACAGGATCTGAGGAGCATAACTTGGGAGCACAGGCTTTCAGGGAAGGATGTCGTTGAAATGTGGAACTTTTTCAAGGAACAGATACGACGTATCCTTGATATGTATGTACCAGTCAGGCCGGAAAGAGATGGGCGTGTGAGGGAACCTTGGTTGACGAGGGAGGTTGAATGTCTTGCAAGGAGGAAGAAGGAGGCTTACATAAGGTTGAGGAAACAAGGTTCAGACAGAGCGTTGGAGGGATACAGGATAGCCAGGAGGGAGCTGAAGAAAGGGATTAGGAGAGCTAAGAGAGGGCATGAAAAATCTTTGGCGGGTAGGATCAAGGATACCCCAAGGCCTTTTATGTGTATGTGAGAAACATGAGAATGACGAGAACGAGGGTAGGTCCGATCAAGGACAGTAGTGGGAGACTGTGTATTGAGTCGGAAGAGATAGGAGAGATCTTGAATGAGTACTTTTCTTCAGTATTTACAAATGAGAGGGACCGTATTGTTGAAGAGGAGAGTATGGAACGGACTCGTAAGCTAGAGGAGATTTTTGTTAGGAAGGAAGATGTGTTGGGCATTTTGAAAAACTTGAGGATAGACAAGTCCCCCGGGCCTGACGGGATATCTCCTAGGATTATGTGGGAAGCAAGAGAGGAGATTGCAGAACCGTTGGCAATGATCTTTTCGTCTTTACTGTCAACGGGGGTGGTGTCAGGGGACTGGAGAGTGGCGAATGGTGTGCCCCTGTTCAAAAAAGGGAATAGGGATAACCCCGAGAATTACAGGCCAGTTAGTCTTACTTCGGTGGTAGGCAAAGTAATGGAAAGTGTACTGAGGGACAGGATTTATGAGTATCTGGAAAGACACTGCTTGATTAGGGACAGCCAGCACGGATTTGTGAGCGATAGGTCTTGCCTGACAAGTCTTACTGAATTCTTTGAGGAGGTGACCAAGCATGTGGATGAGGGTAGAGCAGTGGATGTAGTGTACATGGATTTTAGTAAGGCATTTGATAAGGTTCCACATGGTAGGCTTATGCGGAAAGTCTGGAGGCAAGGAATTGTGGGAAGTTTGGCCAGTTGGATAGAGAACTGGCTAAAAGGTCGAAGTCAGAGTGGTGGTAGATGACAAATATTCAGCCTGGAGCCCAGTGACAAGTGGAGTTCCGCAGGGACCAGTTCTGGGTTCTCTGCTGTTTGTAATTTTATTAATGACTTGGAAGAGGGAGTCGAAGGGTGTGTCAGTAAATTTGCAGGCAATACGAAGATTGTTGAGTTGTGGATAGGGAGGAGGGCTGTTGTCGGCTGCAAAGGGACTTAGATATGATGCAGAGCAGGGCTGAGGAGTGGCAGATGGTGTTCAACCCTGTCAAGTGTGAGGTTGTCCATTTTGGAAGGACAAAGAAGAATGCGGAATACAGGGTTAACGGTAGGGTTCTTCGTAAGGTGGAGGAGCAGAAGGATCTTGGGGTCTATGTTCTTGATCTTTGAAAGTTGCCACTCAGGTGGATAGAGGTGGTAAGAAGGCCTTTGGTGTATTAGCGTTCATTAGCAGAGGGATTGAATTCAAGAGTCGTGAAGTGATGTTGCAGCTGTATAAGACCTTGGTAAGGCCACATTTGGAGTACTGTGTGCAGTTCTGGTCGCCTCATTTTAGGAAAGATGTGGAAGCTTTGGGGAGGGTGCAGAGGAGATTTTCCAGGATGTTGCCTAGAATAGAGAATAGGTCGTACGAGGATAGTTTGAGAGTGCAGGGCCTTTTCTCATTGGAACGGCGAAGGATGAGGGGTTACATGATATAGGTTTATAAGATGATCAAGGGAATAGATAGAGTAGACAGTCAGAGACTTTTCCCCCGGGTACAACAGTATTACAAGAGGACATAAATTTAAAGTGAAGGGTGGAAGGTATGGGGGGATGTCAGGGGTAGGTTCTTTACCCAGAGAGTGGTGGGGGCATGGAATGTGCTGCCTGTGGGAGTGGCAGAGTCAGAATCATTGTGACCTTTAAGCAGCAATTGGACAGTTACATGGATAGGTGCTTAAGCTAGGACAAATGTTGGGCACAACATCGTGGGTCAAAGCGCCTGTTCTGCGCTGTATTTTTCTATGTTTTAGCAACCCCTGATGGTCTACTGGTTAGGATGCAGCACATTCATCGTAGTGGCCTGGGTTCGATCTCCAGTCAGGGAATGGGGGTTTTGTTAAATTATGAGACATTTTGAGAAAGCACAAGTATCACAATTCGAAATCAACTTTTTCGCCGCTGCCTGATCATACAAAGCTATCCTTTCCATTACAGGTTTGGGCAAATGACATATGATAGGGTGTAAGAGGATGAATGCTCAATCATCTATTCACTTATTTCAATCAGGTCATCTTGTCCTACCTCGACTCCATCCTCTCCCCACAACTTCACGCACTTCCCACTGACATCCACGACACCAACCACGCCCTCCATACCTTCATCAACTTCCAATCTCCCAGTCCTCAACGCTTTCTCTTCATTATGGATGTGCAGTCTTTATGCACGTCCATACTCCACAACGATGGCCGACAGGCTATCTGCTTCTTCCTCTCCAATAGACCCATGCAGTCCCCCTTCACCAATACCCTCCTCCGCCTCACTAAACCAGTCATCACCCTTAATAATTTATTTTTCAACTATTCCCATTTCCTCCAAACTAAGAGGTAGACCATGTTTGCCCCGATGGGCACCATCTAAGCCTGTCTCGTTGACATATCAAAAAGTCCCTCTGCAGCACCTACACAGGAACTGACCCTCAACTCTTTTGCTGTTACATCAAGAACTGCATCCGTGCAGTGTCCTGCACCCACGCTGAATTGGAGCAGTCGATCAACTTCACAAATATCTTCCACCTGACCCTCAAATTCACTTGATCCACCTCGGACACTTCCTTCCCCTTTCTTGATCTCACCACTTCCATCTCCAGCAACAGCCTGCAGACGGACGTCTACTACAAACCTGCAGACTCCTATAACTACCTGTCCTGCACCTCCTCCCACCCAGCAAGCTGCAAAAATTGCATCCTATTTGACTAATTCCTCCACTTTTGCCGAATTTGCATGGACGAGGAGACATTCCATTCGCAGGCAGCCCAGATGTCCCCATATGTTGAGCAACTAAATTTCTTCCCTCCATCTGCCAGAAAGCACTCTGCCACACCACCTTCATTCCTAGTTCCACAACTCTCAATTCTGTTTTCCAATGCAATATGAAAAGAGGCCACTTTGTCCCCACCGGTCACCGCATCCAACGTATCATCCTCACTTCTGCTAACTCCAAACAGACCCACAACCAAAATCTACCTCTCCCCACTGATCTGTCTTCCACAAGGTCCGTTGACTTTGACAGTCCTTGGTACATGTCAACCCGCCACTGAACCCCCAAGTACATTGCCTGCAACCAGGCCCTCCACCTCCTCCAAGACGTTCATTTCCCTGGTCCCCAAAGCCTCACTTTCACCATGGACATCCAATCACTATACTCTTCTAACTGCCATGACGAAGGCCCCCAAGCCCTCTGTTTCTTCCTCTTCCGATGGTCCCACCAATACTCCTTCTCTGATACACTCATTCGGTTGGCTGAACTGGTCCTCACCCTCAATTTCTCAGCATCACACTTTCGACTCTGATCTCTACCATCTGTAGTCCACCTTTTCTCATAGTTCTCCCCATCCCTGTCAGCCAGCATTTTATCAGGGCCCCTCCGAGCTCACGTAATTGCTCTCTAGTACTACCCCACATTTCCTATATTATTGTCAGCCTTCCATTGTCTTGCTTCCATTGAACCTGTTATACACATTCCATTTCCTTTTTATATCAATCACGAATATTCCATGGGTGTATAAGATTGTTGTTCCTGAGTTTCACCTGAAGGGAACAAATTTGAGCCTTTATTCCAATTATTTATTTTTGAACGCCTCACATTATTCAGATGTACATTTCATTCGCTGTACATTTTCGCCAGATTTAAATGTTTTTAAGAAAATCTGTTTGGGCCAGTCTGATTATTTTTTCTTTTATGATAAACTTAAACCATATTGTGCCCGTTGTCATTAAAATGATCCTCCATTTTTTCTCAAACGTATGTGTAGTTTCCTTTTGCAAAATATAATCAAGAATCACACAATCCTTGTTCATCTACTTACATCGTCATTTCAAAAACCTCTCCTGTGTACTTTACAAGAAGTATTATTTATGATTATCCAAACCAACATTAGGATAGTGTAAGTCCCCTGAAATAATTACTGTTTATGTTTTATCGTGTTCATGAATTGATTCCATACCTGCCCCTCAATTGCCCACTCGCTTGAGGCTATATTACTGTCCTAACTATATGGCTGCCCCCCTTTTATTCCTACATTCTACGCACAAACCATTCTTCATCGTGAACAATATCTGAGAGCTTTTGCTGAAAGTGAGACAGTTGTCTCACAATCAGGTAAAATAACAACCTAATGTCGTTATGAACCTGTTTGACGTGATATGTCAATGGAATTAAAACTGCACTGTCTATTGAATAACCAAACCATTCTTCATCGTGAACAATATCTGAGAGCTTTTGCTGAAAGTGAGACAGTTGTCTCACAATCAGGTAAAATAACAACCTAATGTCGTTATGAACCTGTTTGACGTGATATGTCAATGGAATTATAACTGCACTGTCTATTGAATAACCTTGGTAACACCAAGAAAACTTGGGGGCCTGGAGGGGGCGGTGGAATCTCAGCATGGAAGACTATTTCCATGTGGAACATGATCCATCCTTTCCTGTAGCACTATCACAATGCTAAAGGAGACAGGTTTTGAACACCTCGAGCAACTGAAGTCTGGGTATTCTTGAGATGCTATGACAATCAGAATCTTTGGAATCATATTCCAGCACAATCATGGACCGACGTATTCTCCACTTCACCATTACTATCAAGTCAGAAAATCAAAGGTGGTTCACTGGAGAATGGAGGAAGCAACGCCAGCTGCAGTAACAGGCATTTCTAAAACTGAGGTGTCAACGTGGTGACGCTACGAAACAGCACATTAAACAGTAATAGACAGGGATAAGCGATGCCATAAACTACAGATGTAAATTCTGCATCCTGCCACATCCAGTTGTGATTGTTGGTAAACAATTCACTCGAGGAGGATGTTTCACAAGCACCTAATCTTCAATGATAGAGCTCAGGACATCTTTCCAAAATATAAGTCTAAAGCATTCACAAAAATCTTCAGCCAGAAGTGTCAAGTAGATGATCCAACTCGACCTGCTCCACATGCAAAGCTTGAAGCAATTCGATTCATTCCAGCATTTGGATCCTGTGCTTTTCTTTAAGTGGGCAAATGATGTTTTAATGAAATTTTATGAAAACTTCTGCCTCTAAAACCCTGACAGGCAAGGAGTTCCCATTTCCCATCACTCTCTGAGGGAAAATGATTTTCCTTGCATATCCTATTAACGTCTGCACCGGATTTTAAGTCTGTGCTCCTTCGGGATCGAGCCCTGCATGCAGGGCTGTCTGCCTAGCTAGTCCCTTACTATTTTATACATCTTAAGCATGTGCCATTTCAATTTCCTCTGCTCTACGGAAGACAACTCTAGTTTCTCCAATCTCTCTTTATAGTTTAAACTCTCTAGCCCAGTCAATGACCTGATCAATCACCCCGGCAATATTTCAATATCTATGATATCCCTCATGCAATGCGTATTCCAGAACAACTCGCAATAATCTCGCTTCGTCCTCAACAATGTTTCATACAAGTCCAGCATAACTTCCTGCTCGTAAACTCTGTGCCTCGAAGTTTACTCCTGACTCAACAACTTCGTTCCAATTTGCTTAGCTAATTCTCCTCCATCCAACTCGTTCTTTAATGCATCAATACAAATTATGTGCAAGTTGGCACAATCTTTTTTAATTTTACTGCTTCTAACTCTTTCGTTAATTGTCTGAAATAACTCTCGAGTGAATAGATGAGCTCCACTTGCCTTCATCCGTTCCCCACCTCCGCCTCACCTAACCACTCCCCAACCTTTGGCAAAATGTCCTTCCTGCAAGTATTACACGGACAGCTGATGTTCCATGTCTGGTAATGGCAAAACTAATCAATCACGTGTGATCTTTTGTCGTCAATTTTGAACTCAATTTAACTCATTAACGGTTGTTGTTTGATAGTGTCAGCAGAACTTCTGATGAAGTATATAATATTCACAATTCTTGACCAACAATGAGGGAGCATGCATTGCTGAAGCAGTAAAATTCTCGGCGATCTTACTTCGAGACAATCAGTTTTCCGTCCGTCCTAACTTACTTCTAGACTTTGTATCTCAGCTCAGATCCTTGGAACAGTCGGTGACCTTTTCCCCTTCTGACTTTCCTGTGATTATCTTTTCTTTGGACTCTCATTAAGGCATCTGAACCTTCAAGCTTTCTTCTCCGGCAAACAGGGCTTTTTGCGACGTCTCAGCCTCACACACGAGAGTACCTGCTGCTAAGATGAATGTAGACTACATTCACCAATTTGTCCCTGACCCTGTCCATTTGATTTAACTTTATCTTTTAACCGCCGTCTAAATTATTATTCTGTTTCCTTGAAAATATTGCATGTAAAAATCAAACAGCATAACATTTTGTGTTTTGACTTGCTTTGTACTATATAAATGAAATGAGTATTTGGCGTTCCCTCATCAGTGTAGTGGTCAGTATCCCACGGGGTACCGGGGTTTAATTCCCTGACGAGGATGTTGCCACTTTGGTTTACCATTCCCGTAAACGTTTTATTTTTAAAATGTCACTAGAAGAAATTATAATGTTAAAAGTCAGTGCGCATTGAAGCTTGTCGGAGATATATCACGAACAGAGCGCAATTAAAATGCGCCTTGGTTATACCAGAACTCATGGCTGCTCACTGACGGCCTCAGACCAGGAAAAAAAAATGTTGTCAACGATGATCTTTCATACGAATTTCACCCTGTCTCAGTGCAAAGCAGTCAATCAGACAATCATCACGCTTTTGCTTCCCTCATGTTTATCGCACACAGATTAATGTCACCAGATTTTCAATCATGTAACCATTAAAGTTTTCAATTGACCATCAGAAAACTTAGTCTTCCCTCACCTCTGATCCGTGGCGAGGTTGAAAGCCAATTGCTTCACCTCCAACTTCATTTTCATTCAATCTCCTCCCTCTTTACCTCCTCCTTCCCTTCTCTTGCTATTATTTCACTCAACGACGGGCATTCTTTGTAATTCATTAAATGTTAAATGATGCAAAAATTCAAGAAGACTGCTTGAAAGAAGACTATCATTGGCAACTTCGATAAATGAATGTTCTCTCATTCAATGGCGTCCACTTGAGATGTACCCATTTTCAATTTCGGGTGACTCCCCTCGGATGTCTTGCTCATGGGCGGAATCGAATTTACGGGATCCTTCCATCTGGAAGTTGATATCGATGCAGTTTGATATAATTCTTGCTCAGTGGCAGGAGAACACTTCACAAAAGAACCAAAAGAGATTTATGTGTATAACTAGAGAAAGACACGGCAGAGGGCCCTTGAGTTACATGTGGTCATGGCTGAGTGGTGAAGGCAACAGACCGAGAAATCCATCGGAGTTTCCCCGCTCCAGTTTGAATCCTGTCGATATTTTCAATCGAAGTGATTTGGGATATATCATGCCTGAGGTGCCATTTTGCTCAAACGAGAGTTGACTTTCTCTATTGCCTTCATGTGAAGAAAAATTGGCTGCATATTCAATAGGCCTTTTCTGTGTTGTATGATTCTGGCAGGAAAACAATCACCCAAACTTTCCCTCGGATCTGTGAGTAAATCTCGTCCAAGGTAAACTTCGGGACACGCAACAACAGGTGACGCACAAAACTATTGACACGCACGCTCTCACACACGCAGACAGTCATACACATGGACACACACACGCAGAGACCCTTTCTCAAACGCACACACTCGTACACATACTCTCTCACGGGGTTATTCTGTAATCCCTCACACTCACGAACACACTATCTCAAGCACACACACACAGAAGAGCGTACACACCCATACTCTCTCTCTCTCTCTCTCTCTCCCAGAAACAACCACACAATCTCGCTCACACAAGCTCTCTCTCTCTCTCTCACGCACACACATACATGCGCACTCACGCA
>NW_025205247.1:3503-10252 GCF_004010195.1 Chiloscyllium plagiosum | reverse complement strand
CAAGTCCAGTGGAAATCTCAACACCAACCCCCCCACCCCCTTATCCCCAAATCCCTCACCCTTCCTCCCAAACCTCTCAGGAAGCATCATCTTCCGGATCCTGCCCAGTCCAATCCTTCTCCCGTTCACGGAGAACATCTGGTGATGAAGATTTCCAATTGGTGTTTTGGAATGAACTGAGATCAGTGGGCAGGTCATTGGCCATCTCTGTCAGTGATGTCCTCACTTTATTAATGAGGGCATGAATTAATAATTAAATTGGCCACATCACACTGACCTGACCTCATTCCCAGCTCTCTTCGATCGGAGAGTATATATTCTAAATCTCTCGATGCATTCAGAGTTTTACTGATTTCTCTGACTGTCAGAGGTATATTTAGTAAGTTTGCAGATGACACCAAAACTGGAGTGGACATCGAAGAAGGTTATCTCAGATTACAACAGGATCTTGATCAGATGGGCCAATGGGCTGAGGAATGGCAGATGGAGTTTAATTGAGATAAATTCTGGTCTCCTTCCTATCAGAAAGATCTTGTAAAACTTGAAAGGGTTCAGAAAAGATTCACAAGGATGTTGCCAGGGTTGGAGGATCTGAGCTACAGGGAGAGCTGAACAGGCTAGGGCTGTTTTGCCTGGAGCGTCGGAGGCTGATCTTATAGAGGTTTATAAAATCATGAGAAGCATGGATTGGGTAAATAGACAGGGTCTTTTCCCTGGGGAGGGGGAGTCCAGAACTAGGGGGCATAGATTTAGGGTGAGAGGTGAAAGATATAAAAGAGACCTAAGGGGAAACTTTTTCACGCAGAGGGTGGTACATGTAAGGAATGAGCTGCCAGAGGAAGTGGTGGAGGCTGGTACAGTTACAGCATTTAAAAGGCATCTGGATGGGTATATGAATAGGAAGGGTTCAGTGGTATATGGGCCCAGTACTGGCAAATGGGAGTGGATTTGGTTCAGATATCTGATCGACATGGACAAGTTGGACTGAAGGGTTTGTTTCTGTGCTGTATATTTCTGTGGCGTTATGGCTCGAAGGTGTTAAACTGACAGGTCTATCGATTCCTGAATCCTCAGCACCAACTCGAGAGACCTCAGGATCGGAATTAGACAGTTAGTACAAACCCATCGGCAATTTCCTGATCAATCTGGCTCATCAATATCTTGGTTCCCCGATACATGTGGGACTTAAGATTAATTATTTCCCAGCATTCTCTCCACTCAGTGTGTCTGTCTGAACTGCTTTTAGGTTCAAGAACGTCGACCCCAGCAGCGACCAGCACGTCGACCCCAGCAGCGACCAGCACGTCGACCCCAGCAGCGACCAGCACGTCGACCCCAGCAGCGACCAGCACGTCGACCCCAGCAGCGACCAGCACGTCGACCCCAGCAGCGACCAGCACGTCGACCCCAGCAGCGACCAGCACGTCGACCCCAGCAGCGACCAGCACGTCGACCCCAGCAGCGACCAGCACGTCGACCCCAGCAGCGACCAGCACGTCGACCCCAGCAGCGACCAGCACGTCGACCCCAGCAGCGACCAGCACGTCGACCCCAGCAGCGACCAGCACGTCGACCCCAGCAGCGACCAGCACGTCGACCCCAGCAGCGACCAGCACGTCGACCCCAGCAGCGACCAGCACGTCGACCCCAGCAGCGACCAGCACGTCGACCCCAGCAGCGACCAGCACGTCGACCCCAGCAGCGACCAGCACGTCGACCCCAGCAGCGACCAGCACGTCGACCCCAGCAGCGACCAGCACGTCGACCCCAGCAGCGACCAGCACGTCGACCCCAGCAGCGACCAGCACGTCGACCCCAGCAGCGACCAGCACGTCGACCCCAGCAGCGACCAGCACGTCGACCCCAGCAGCGACCAGCACGTCGACCCCAGCAGCGACCAGCACGTCGACCCCAGCAGCGACCAGCACGTCGACCCCAGCAGCGACCAGCACGTCGACCCCAGCAGCGACCAGCACGTCGACCCCAGCAGCGACCAGCACGTCGACCCCAGCAGCGACCAGCACGTCGACCCCAGCAGCGACCAGCACGTCGACCCCAGCAGCGACCAGCACGTCGACCCCAGCAGCGACCAGCACGTCGACCCCAGCAGCGACCAGCACGTCGACCCCAGCAGCGACCAGCACGTCGACCCCAGCAGCGACCAGCACGTCGACCCCAGCAGCGACCAGCACGTCGACCCCAGCAGCGACCAGCACGTCGACCCCAGCAGCGACCAGCACGTCGACCCCAGCAGCGACCAGCACGTCGACCCCAGCAGCGACCAGCACGTCGACCCCAGCAGCGACCAGCACGTCGACCCCAGCAGCGACCAGCACGTCGACCCCAGCAGCGACCAGCACGTCGACCCCAGCAGCGACCAGCACGTCGACCCCAGCAGCGACCAGCACGTCGACCCCAGCAGCGACCAGCACGTCGACCCCAGCAGCGACCAGCACGTCGACCCCAGCAGCGACCAGCACGTCGACCCCAGCAGCGACCAGCACGTCGACCCCAGCAGCGACCAGCACGTCGACCCCAGCAGCGACCAGCACGTCGACCCCAGCAGCGACCAGCACAGCCCCAGAGCAAACCTCCCCTCCCCCCCACCTTCACCGTCCTGTCACTGTCTGAGCCTGTGTGGGTAGGACCCCCTCCCCCTCCACCCCCTCCTTCACCGTCCTGTCACTGACCGAGCCTGTGTGGGTAGGACCCCCTCCCCCTCCACCCCCTCCTTCACCGTCCTGTCACTGACCGAGCCTGTGTGGGTAGGCCGTGTCCTGAGAATCCTTATATTCTATGGCGTTCTCTCGGAAGCGGCGATGGGGTTATTGCCTTCGCTCCCCTCCCCTGACCCGGCCACAATCTCAGACAGCACATTCCCACATCCCAATCACACGCCCCGTTCCGAAAGGTTGCTCTAATTCTTGGTCGCCCACGCCCCCTTCATAGAATCCTACAGCACAGAAACAGACCCTTCGGCCCAACCAGTCCGTGCTGATCACAATTCCAACTAACCCAGTTCCAGCTGCCTGCTCCTGGCCCATATCCCTCCAAACATTTCCGATTCATGGCCTTATCCAAATGGCTGTTAAATGTTGTAACTGTCTCCAAATCCACCTCTTCCTCAGGAAGGTCATTCCACACACAAACCACCTTCTGGGTAAAACATCGGCCCCTCCTCTCCTTTTTAAATCTCTCTACTCTTACATTAAAAATGTTCCCCTTCGAGTCTCAAAATCCCATGTCCTGGGGAAAAGACCTCGCCCACTAATCCTATCCATCGCCGTCATTATTTGATACACACTCGCTCCACTGAAGTCCCAGATTACCCAGCCTTCCTCTCTAACACAAACCTTCCACACCCGATAACTTCCCGGGAAATCTCTTCAGGACTCTCTCCGGTTCAATAATATCGTTCCGATAACAGGGAGACCAGAACGGGACACAGTATTCCAGAGGAGGTCTCACCAACGTCCTTTAATATCCCACTCTCCCCCTCACACCGCACTCCCTTTAATATCCCACCCAGTCTGATCCCACTCTCCCCCTCACTCCCCACACCCTTTAATATCCCACCCAATCTAATCCCAATCTCCCCCACACCCTTTAATATCCCACCCAGCACCTTCCTTCCCTATTCTTTGATGCAGTCACTGACCTTTTTGGATTATTCCCCCCACAGCTCCATTGAGTCGAGAAGTGATGATTATCATCGCACTGATTGTGGTCCTGGTGTTCCTCATTATCTTGCTCACAGTGCTGGTACTGAGACGCAGAGTGAGCAGACATCGGTATGATGGATTGCCATCCCGTCATCTGCTGTCACCGGGGGGGATACATGTTTCCTCCATCTCGCTGTGAGCAGTGGAGCCAAACCCAGCTGTGATGTCAGCACAGGACGTGCGGAAGTTTGCATGATGGGAAGTGATGCTAACTTGATGTCAATGCTCAACCAACTGACTGTGAAAGGAACAGGCCTCTGTGGACCCTGCAAGTGCCTGACAAGCCGAGGGTCAGTCGGCCGGGTTGGGGGAGCCAAAGGGGATAGAATAAGGAATCATGGACCCAGATGTTCTCCACTGCCCTTGGAATCTCTTGGAAGGTTCTGATCCACAGGGTCTGGGCAAGAGAAGGGAATGGGACAACTCCAGAGCCCTCCTCCCAGTGAAGAGCCCCAGAATTTGGAATTGGCAGGAGAGGACGAGGTGCAGTCCAGTTCAAGCCACAGCGATGGGATTAGAGCTCACTTGATGATGGTCACAGAGTAACAGCAACCCAGAGTTGGGCGCTGGATAGGAAGCTGTTCCGAATTACCGAGATACATGCATGTTGTCAGCCATTTAAATCCAAATACAGATTAAGATTTTAAAATACAGTTTAAGGGTCTCTCTCTGTCACACCATGCCAACCAGGGAGGTGGGGTAAATAAGGGGTTTGTACGCACAGAGAACAATGGGGAGGCAGTGTGGATATTGGCAACACCCAGACTGCTGTCAACTTTATCAATCATTGTCAACTTCACCTTCCTCTCCTCAACTTTATTGAAAGCAACGTTCAACAGGGATCAATGTGAGGGGATGCACTGGGGTGGGGATGCAAGGCAAGGGAGTAGATGGTGGGCAGTAGGACCCTGGGTGTGCCCGAGGGTCAGAGGGAGCTCAGTGGGTGTGTTCCCCGCTCCCATAAGGTAGTGGGACAGGCGGGTGAAGTGGTTAAGGAGGGAGACGGGACACTTCCCTTTATTAGCCGGGGAGGGGGGACAGAGTTGAAGAGCAGGGAGTAAGGCTGGAACTGTCTCAAACACTGGTTAGGCCCCAGCTACAGTACTGGGAGTGGGGGAGATTTACCGGGGGGGGGGTCGCCTGGGCTGGAGAGTTTTGATTCTGAAGAGAGATTGGACCGACTGGGTCAGAGCTGAGGGGGGGGGGACTGGGGTGGAAATCATGACTGGGATGTATATAATGATGAGGAACGTAGGCAGGACAGACAGGAAGAAACATTCCCCCTTGATGGAGTGACCAGGGCAGGGGGCATTGATGTAAGGAAGTGTGGATCAGATATGGTGGGACATTGGGATACCTTCTGGAGTAGGTGGGACCTGTACAAGGAGGATGGGTTGTATCTGAACTGGAGGGGCCTCAATATCCTGGGGGGGAGGTTTGGGAGAGCTCTTCGTGGGAGGGTTTAAATGAGTTTGGCGGGGGGAGAGAGGTGGGGGGGGGGGAACCGGAGCTAAGTGGAACATCTAGTAAAGAGAAAGAAGGAAGCCTACTTAAGGTCGAGGAGGCAAGGATCAGACAGGGCTCTAGAGGGTCACAAGGTAGTCAGGAAGGAACTGAAGAAGGGGCTTTGGAGAGTGAGAAGGGGACATGGAAACCATTAGCAGGTAGGGTGAAGGGAAACCCTGAGGCATTCTACACTTACGTGAGGAGAAAGAGGTTGGCTGGAGTGAGGGTAGGGCTGATCGGGGATAGTGGAGGGAACTTGTGCCCGGATTCGGAGGAGTTAGTGCTGTGCTTCCGTGTTCACTACTGAGAGGGACCTTGTCGTTTGTGAGGACAGCGTGAAACAGGCTGATACGCTGAAACAGGTTGATGTTAAGAAGGAGAATGCACTGGAAATTTTGAAAAACATGAGGATGGATGTGTCCCCATGGCCAGGAGAAAGTGAGGAACTGCAGATGCTGGAGATCAGAGTGGAAGAGGGTGTTGCTGGAAAAGCACAGCATGTCAGGCAGTATCTGAGGAGCAGGAGAGTGGGCGGTTCTCCTTCGAATCCTCCCACAGCCGCCAAACCAAAGGGGTCGTCGTGGTGACCTGGGTGGGCCCCAGCTCTGCCTGCATCTTTGTCGGGTACGTGGTACAGTTCATCCTCCGCAGCTTCACCAGCTCCATCCCCCCTTCCTCTACTCCATCGATGACCGTATTGGTACCACCTCGTGCTCTCACGAGGAGGTTGAACAGTTCATCAACTTTGCCAACGTCTTCCAGCCTGACCTCAAGTTCACCTGGACCATCTCACACGCCTCCCTCCCCTTCCTGGACCTCTCCATCTCCATTTCTGATGATGCTGTAGCTCTACAAAGACCCAACTTCGAATATTGTGTTCAGTTCTGGTCGCCTCATCATAGGAAGGATGTGGAAGCTTTTGAGAGGGTACAGAGGAGATTTCCCAGGCTGCTGCCTGGACTGGGGGGCATGTCTATTGAAGGAAAGGTTGAGGGAGCTAGGGCTTTTCTCATTGGAGTGAAGAAGGATGAGAGGTGACGGTTTAGAGGTGGACAAGATGATGAGAGGCACAGATAGAGTGGATAGCCAGAGACCTTTCTTCCCAGGGCAGAAATGGCTATCAAGGAGGAACATAATGTTAAGGTTTGGGGGAGATGTCAGAGGTAGGTTCTTAACACAGACAGTGGTGGGTGTGTGGAATGCACGGCCCAGCAGTGGTAGCAGAGTCAGAGACATTAGGAACATTTAAGCAACTCATGGATAGGCACATGGATGATAGTGCAATGAAGGGTATGCAGGTTAGTCTGATCTTAGAGTAGGATAGAAGGCCGGTGTGGAAGGCACGGCCCAGCAGTGGTAGCAGAGTCAGAGACATTAGGAACATTTAAGCAACTCATGGATAGGCACATGGATGATAGTGCAATGAAGGGTATGCAGGTTAGTCTGATCTTAGAGTAGGATAGAAGGCCGGCACAACATCAAGGGCCGAAGGGTCTTTACTGTGCTGTACCATCCTATGTT
>NW_025205247.1:0-2633 GCF_004010195.1 Chiloscyllium plagiosum | reverse complement strand
GATGTGCAGGTTAGGGTGGATTGGCCATGCTAAATTGTCCCAGAGTGTCCAGGGATGTGCAGGTTAGGTTGGATTGGCCAAGTTAAATGATCAGATTGTGTCCAGGGATGTGCAGGTTAGGGTGGATTGGCGATGCTAAATTGACGCATAGTGCCCAGGATGTGCAGGTTAGGGTGGATAGGTCATAGCTGAAAATGTGTTGCTGGAAAAGCGCAGCAGGTCAGGCAGCATCCAAGGAGCAGGAGAATCGGCATTTCGGGCATGAGCCTTTCCTGAAGAAGGGCTCATGCCCGAAACGTCGATCCTCCTTCTCCTTGGATGCTGCCTGACCTGCTGTGCTTTTCCAGCAACACATTTTCAGCTCTGATCTCGAGCATCTGCAGTCCTCACTTTCTCCTGGATAGGTCATAGTAAATTGTCCCATAGTGCCCAGGGACAGCAGGTTAGGGTGGATTGGCCATGCTAAATTGTCCCATAGTGCCCAGGGATGTGCAGGTTAGGGTGGATTGGAAGTGCTAAATTGTCCCATAGTGTCCAGGGATGTGCAGGTTAGGGTGGATTGACCATGCTAAATTGTCCCAGTGTTCAGAGATGTACAGGTGAGGGTGGATTGGCCATGCTAAATTGGCGCATAGTGTTCAGCGATGTGCAGGTTAGGGTGGATTGGCCATGCTAAATTGTCACATAATGTACAAGGATGTGCAGGTTAGGGTGGATTGGCCATGCTAAGTTGTCCCACAGTACCCATGGATGTGAAGGATTGGTGGGATTGGCCATGCTAAATTGTCCCATAGTGTCCTGGGATGTGCAGGTTAGGGTGGATTGGAAATGCAAAATTGTCCAAGAGTGTTCAGGGAATGCAGGTTAGGTTGGATTGGCCATGCTAAATTGATACATAGCGTTCAGGGATGTGCAGGTTAGGGTGGATTGGCCGCGCTAAATTGTCCCATAGCGTCCAGGGATGTGCAGGTTAGGGCAGATTGGCCATGCTAAATTGTCCCATAGTGCCCAGGGATGTGCAGGTTAGGGCGGATTGGCCATGCTGCTTTGTCCCATACGGTTCAGGGTTGTGCAGGTTAGGGTGGATTGGCCATGCCACATTGTCCCATAGTGCTCAGGGTTGTGCAGGTTAGGGTGGATTGGCCATGCTAAATTGTCCCATAGTGCCCAGGGATGTGCAGGTTAGGGCGGATTGGCCATGCTGCTTTGTCCCATAGGGTTCAGGGATGTGCAGGTTAGGGTGGATTGGCCATGCTAAATTGTCCCATAGTGTTCAGGGATGTGCAGGTTAGGGTGGATTGGCCATGCTAAATTGTCCCATAGTGCCCAGGGATGTGCAGGTTAGGGTGCATTGGCCATGCTAAATTGTCCCAATGTGTCCTGGGATGTGCAGTTTAGGGCAGATTGGCCATGCTAAATTGTCCCATAATGTACAAGGATGTGCAGGTGAGGGTGGATTGGCCATGCTAAGTTGTCCCATAGTACCCATGGATGTGAAGGATCGGTGGGATTGGCCATGCTAAATTGTCCCATAGTGTCCTGGGATGTGCAGGTTAGGGTGGATTGGAAGAGCAAAATTGTCCAATAGTGTTCAGGGAATGCAGGTTAGGTTGGATTGGCCATGCTAAATTGGCGCATAGTGTTCAGGGATGTGCAGGTTAGGGTGGATTGACCATGCTAAATTGTCCCAGTGTTCAGAGATGTACAGGTGAGGGTGGATTGGCCATGCTAAATTGGCGCATCGTGTTCAGGGATGTGCAGGTTAGGGTGGATTGGCCGCGCTAAATTGTCTCATAGCGTCCAGGGAATTGCAGGTTAGGGCAGATTGGCCATGCTGCTTTGTCCCATAGGGTTCAGGGATGTGCAGGTTAGGGTGGATTGGCCATGCTAAATTGTCCCATAGAGCCCAGGGTTGTGCAGGTTCGGGTGGACTGGCTGTGCTGAATTGTCCAAGGGAGGTGTAGGTTAAAGTGAATTGGCCATGCTAAATTGCCACATAGTACCCAGGGATGTGCAGGTTAGGGTGGATTGGAAATGCAAAATTGTCCAATAGTGTTCAGGGAATGCAGGTTAGGTTGGATTGGCCATGCTAAATTGACACATAGTGTTCAGGGATGTGCAGGTTAGGGTGGATTGGCCGCTCTAAATTGTCCCATAGAGCCCAGGGTTGTGCAGGTTAGGGCAGATTGGCCATGCTGCTTTGTCCCATAGGGTTCAGGGATGTGCAGGTTAGGGTGGATTGGCCATGCTAAATTGTCCCTTAGAGTCCCGGGATGTGCAGGTTAGGGTGGATTGGCCATGCTAAATTTTCCCATAGTGCCCAGGGATGTGCAGGTTACGGTGGATTGGCTATGCTAAATTGTCCCGTAGTGTTCAGTGACGTGTGGTTTAGCGTGGATTGGCAGTGCTAAATTGTCACATATTGTACAGGGGCGTGCAGGTTAGGGTGGATTGGTCATGCTAAATTTTTCCATATTGCCAAGGGAGGTGTAGGTTAAAGTGAATTGGCCATGTTAAATTGCCACATAGTACCCAGGGATGTGGAGGTTGGGGTGGATTTGCCATGCTAAATTGTCCCAGTGTTCAGAGATGTACAGGTGAGGGTGGATTGGCCATGCTAAATTGTCCCATAG
>NW_025205246.1:9399-10247 GCF_004010195.1 Chiloscyllium plagiosum | reverse complement strand
CTTTTCCCACATAATCCGGTGACAACAACTCACCAGGCTTCTCCCTTCAGTTACTTAGTTAATTTGATTTAAAAATAAGAGTGAAATTATGTCCGCCATTATTGGGGAGATCAATTGACGATACTGGATATGTCAGAATTATGCATGACCAGAGCTTTAGAAGGCTTGCGTGGCTGCCAGAGATTGCAGAGATGAAAATGATCAGAGAGTGGAT
Organism: Chiloscyllium plagiosum; assembly: GCF_004010195.1. Classification (NCBI taxonomy): domain Eukaryota; kingdom Metazoa; phylum Chordata; class Chondrichthyes; order Orectolobiformes; family Hemiscylliidae; genus Chiloscyllium; species Chiloscyllium plagiosum. Next base: position 10,033 of record NW_025205246.1, on the reverse strand, counting down.
TGCAAAGAAGGACATGAATTTATTTTTCAAATGCTGTTTCTCTTTCTCAACTGGCAAGCTTTTCGTTTAGTAAGCTCAGGTTTAGGAGAACAAGTGGGAGCAGCGGCCGAGTAAAGGCGAACCCGGGAGACTACAGCTAAGGTAAGACAGTTTGTTTCAAAATTACTTACCTGTAGCGGGCAGCGGTGTTTTTTTTGCTATCTTCACAAAAAGAGCGGGAGCAGCAGAGGAAGTGACGGCAAACAGAGGGGCAGCCGGGAAGGAGAACTGTGAGTATAAATACTCACCCTTTAATCACCAACGGTCATTTGAGTGGGAGCAGCGGAAGTGAGGTTGGAGCGCATAGCTGGGCGGGAAGGTAAGCGATTAGTATTTGAGTGGGTGTGTTCTAGACCCCAGGTCCTACTTCCGTAGGGCCTCCCTCCCACCCTCCTCCTCTAACCTAACTTTAAAGTCCACAGGTAAGTGACTCAGTGTTATTGACTCAGCGCTCTTGTTTTTGGAGAAAGTGTACAGTCATGGCAGCGCAGGCAGTGGAATGTTCCTCCTGCAGGATGTTTGAGATAGGGGTGACCACCGATACTCCTGCCAACTTCGTCTGCAGGAAATGCAGTCAGATCCTGATCCTCACAGA
>NW_025205246.1:6128-9134 GCF_004010195.1 Chiloscyllium plagiosum | reverse complement strand
ATCTCTGTATTCAGCTTTCTCCCCATTGTTCTCTAATTAGCCCTCTCACTATTACTTTCTACTTAATACCCTCAATTATCCTATTCCCCTTTACTGAATGCTTTCCCTGCTCTCCTGTATTCAAACCTCGTCTCGTTAGTCTGTTCATATTATTTTTTGCTACTCTGTATTAACTCCCTTCCCTTTCCCCTGCACTTAGCTGTCACCCTGCTCGACGATATTCAACAACCTCCCTATTATTTTCTATTTTCTCCTCTCCCTTTTACTCTGTTAAACTCTCTTCCCTTCCACGTAAGCGAACTCACCCTGCAGTTACTCATACATAGTATGTCACCCTGACCTAGCTGGTTCCTGGAGTGTGCTGAAACCCTCACATTCCTTTGTATATTTCTCAGCCAGGACTCTTCAGTGGTTAACAGTCCTAATCAAGGAACTCATATTCAATTAGATCTACCTCACTGCAATTCCCAAAGCTTCCACTGTATTTGTTCTCTCTCCGTGCCCCTGCAATGAGGTCATTCAAGAGCTCAAGGAGTTATGCTGGAAGCTAAAAGCTAGGACAGACAGTGTCGTCATCTCTGGGTTGTTGCCGGTGTCACGTGACAGTGAGGCAAAGAATAGGGAGAGAGTGCAGTTGAACACGTGGCTGCAAGGCTGGTGTAGGAGGGAGGGCTTCAGATATTTGGACAATTGGACTGCATTCTGGGGAAGGTGGGACCTGTACAAACAGGACGGGTTGCACCTGAACCAGAAGGGCACCAATATCCTGGGGGGTAGGTTTGCTAGCACTCTTCGGGGGGGTTTAAACTAATTTGGCAGGGGGGTGGGATCCGGACATGTAGTCCAGCAGGTAGGTTAGCTGTTTGTCAGGATGCCCAAGACTGTAGGGGGGCTGTGGAGAAGGTAGCACTGACAGGGACTATTTGCGGACACAGAGATGGGCTCAAGTGTGTATACTTCAACGCAAGGAGTATCAGAAATAAGGTGGGTGAACTTAAGGCGTGGATCGGTACCTGGGACTACGATGTTGTGGCCATCACTGAAACGTGGATAGATGTGGGACAGGAATGGCTGTTGGAGGTTCCTGGTTACAGGTGTTTCAGTAAGATTAGGGAGGGTGGGAAAAAGGAGGGGGGGTGGCATTGCTAATTAGAAATGGTATAACGGCTGCAGAAAGGAAGTTTGAGGGGGGTCTGCCTCTGGAGGTAGTATGGGCTGAAGTCAGAAATAGGGAAGGTGCAGTCACCTTGTTGGGTGTTTACTCTCGGCCCCCCAATAGCAGCAGAGATGTGTAGAAACAGATTGGGAAACAGATTTTTGAAAGGTGCAGAAGCCACAGGGTCGTAGTCATGGGCGACTTCAACTTCTCAAATATTGATTGGAAGCTCTTTAGATCAAGTAGATTGGATGGGGTGGTGTTTGTGCAGTGTGTCCAGGAAGCTTTTCTAACGCAGTATGTAGATTGTCCAACCAGAGGGGAGGCCATATTGGATTTGGTACTCGATAATGAACTGGGACAAGTGGTGGGCTTGTTAGTGGGTGAACATTTTGGTGATGGTGACCACAATTCTGTGACTTTCACCTTGGTTATGGAGAGATAGGTGCGCACAACAAGGTAGATTTTATAATTGGGGGAAGGGAAATTACGATGCTGTAAGGCAGGATTTGAGGAGCATACGTTGGGAGCATAGGCTGTCAGGGAAGGATGTGGTGGAAATGTGGAACTTTTTCAAAGAGCAGATACTACGTGTCCATGATATGTATGTACCTATCGGGCAGGAAAGAAATGGTCGTGTGAGGGAGCCTTGGTTGACGAGAGAGGTTGAATGTCTGCTAAAGAGGAAGAAGGAGGCTTACACAAGGTTGAGGAAACAGGATTCAGACAGAGCAATGGAGGGATACAGGATAGCCAGAAGGGACCTGAAGAAAGGGATGAGGAGAGCTCAGAGGGCATGAAACATCGTTGGCGGATAGGATCAAGGATAACCCCAAGGCATTTTATGCGTATGTGAGAAACCTGAGAATGACGAGAACGAGGGTAGGTCCGATCAAGGACAGTAGTGGGAGACTGTGTATTGAGTCGGAAGAGATAGGAGAGGTCTTGAACAAGTACTTCTCTTCAGTATTTACGAACGAGAGGGACCGTATTGTAGAAGAGGAGAGTGTGAAATGGACTGGTAAGCTAGAAGAAATACCTGTTAGGAAGGAAGATGTGTTGGACATTTTGAACAACTTGAGGATAGACAAGTCCCCCGGGCTTGACGGGATATATCCTAGGAATATGTGGGAAGCAAGAGGAAATTGCAGTACCGTTGGCAATGATCTTCTCGTCTTCACTGGCAACGGGGGTGGTACCAGGGGACTGGAGAGGAGCGAATGTTGTGCCCCTGTTCAAAAAAGGGAATAGGGATAACCCCGGGAATTACTGGCCTGTTAGTCTTACTTCTGTGGTAGGCAAAGTAATGGAAAGGGTACTGAGGGATAGGATTTATGAGTATCTGGAAAGACACTGCTTGATTAGGGACAGTCAGCACGGATTTGTGAAGGGCAGGTCTTGCCTTACAACACTTATTGAATTCTTCGAGGAGGTGACCAAGCATGTGGATGAGGGTAGAGCAGTGGATGTAGTGTACATGGATTTTAGTAAGGCATTTGATAAGGTTCCCCATGGTAGGCTTATGCGGAAAGTCAGGAGGCATGGGATAGAGGGAAATTTGGCCAATTGGATAGAAAACTGGCTAACCGGTCGAAGGCAGAGAGTGGTGGTAAATGGTAAATATTCAGCCTGGAGCCCAGTTACAAGTAGAGTTCCGCAGGGATCAGTTCTGGGTCCTCTGCTGTTTGTAATTTTTATTAATGACTTAGATGAGGGAGTCGAAGGATGGGTCAGTAAATTTGCAGATGATACGAAGAGAGGTGGAGTTGTGGACAGTGAGGAGGGCTGTTGTCGGCTGCAGAGGGACTTAGATATGATGCAGAGCTGGGCTGAGGAGTGGCAGATAGAGT
>NW_025205246.1:1101-6077 GCF_004010195.1 Chiloscyllium plagiosum | reverse complement strand
AGAGTCGTGAAGTGGTGTTGCAACTGTACAGGACTTTGGTTAGGCCGCATTTGGAGTACTGTGTGCAGTTCTGGTCGCCTCACTTTAGGAAAGATGTGGAAGCTTTGGAGAGGGTGCAGAGAAGATTTACCAGGATGTTGCCTGGAATGGAGAGGAAGTCGTACGGGGATAGGTTGAGAGTTCTCGGCCTTTTCTCGTTGGAACGGCGAAGGATGATGGGTGACTTGATAGAGGTTTATAAGATGATCAGAGGAATAGATAGAGTAGACGGTCAGAAACTTTTTCCCCGGGTACAACAGAGTGTTACAAGGGGACATAAATTTAAGGTGAAGGGTGGAAGGTATAGGGGAGATGTCAGGGGTGGGTTCTTTACCCAGAGTGATGGGGGCATGGAATGCGCTGCCCGTGGGAGTGGTAGCGTCGGAATCATTGGCGACCTTTAAGCGGCATTTGGATAGGTACATGGATGGGTTCTTTCTCTAGGTTAGAAGTTCGGCACAACATCGTGGGCCGAAGGGCCTGTTCTGTGCTGTATTGTTCTATGTTCTATGTTCTATGTTCTAAGACTTAATGCGACTGAGCACATGGGAAACGGAATATTCGATGATCAGAGGGAGGTTGAAAGGGTGAGGTGAATCAGCAGTGCGTTAATGTCATTCAGTCCCGAGATTACAAAGACCTAACTCCATATACCTAACTTTAGCTGATATTCCTGAATGTTTTCATCACAAAATGTCATCTGTCGCAAATTTAAAAGAAATAAATAGTTATGGAGAATCAACTGTCACTTTTGGAACATAGGATCTTGAATGTTTCTTTTTTTTAATAGAAGATATTCCTAACATTTCTGCTGCATAGACTATGCTCCAAACTTTGCGAGTAAATTGGAGGAAATTTCCATTCAGCTATCATTGGATGCCGGGTATTGTGTAAATCAGAATGAACTTCGAAGTGATGGTAGTCATTTTTAAGGTTTTGCGAAAGTTATGGTATCCTGGTTGGTTCATAATACTCCTCTCATTCACCATCACCAACTTCTAGAACTCTCTCTTCTCCGTGAACCCCAACACTTATCATACCACGGTGGCCAGACTCGATGACCAGCACAGGAGGAAAGTTCACTCCTTGAAGTACATTTGTGAACCACATGTTTTTTTCTCAATCAACTTTACTACTCTTGTTTTATACAATCCCTACAGCGTTGTAACAAGCTCCTCACCCAACAATCCACACCAACCTTCTCAGATCCATTCCCCTACCTTATTCTTACCCATAACCAATGCACCTAAACCCGGCTTCCCTGAACACTGTGGGCAATTTGGTATGGCACAATCCATCCAAACTACACATCTTTGACCTGTTGGCGGAAACCGGAGCACCCGCTAGGAACTCCCGCAGAAACAGCGAGCATGTGCAAACTCCACACAGACAGTTGCGCGAGGCTGGAATCAAACCCAGGTCCTGTGTGCTGTGCTGCAGCAGAGTGAACTACGAAACCAGCATGACGCCCACGTGGAGAATTCCTGATCAGAATTCATTGGAAGCTCCTCAATTTGTAAAGCAAAGGGAATTCAGCCAAACCCACTTTTTCCGGGATGAAATCCTATTGCAATCACCTTGAGTAGAATATCTTCAGAAGCAGAATACCACTTTGGGCAATCTCTCAGTTTTTTTTATTTTCGTTTTGGCATGCGTTACAATAATATTTGAAGGAAGTTCTGATAAGTTAAAATTGCAGAAATGGTGTTTATCGGTTTGTCTGTGTCTGTGTTTTTGAAAGAACAACATCGATCATATATTTGCAACATCCAAGCAGTTTACCATTCATCTTTCTATCACAGTTTAACTAACATTGTTTTGGATCGTAAAAGTGCTATTTTAGCTGTTAGCCGAATCTAGCCTGACCAATGCCTGAAACTCATCCTGACACAGTCTGACACCTATATCATTGGGCCATATCACCAACCTAGTTACATTTAACATTTGTGGGCAGTGGAGAAATAGGACTAGAAAATGAAGCATTGACTCAAAAAGCCGGAGAAGTGTTGACCGGTGTTCCAAATGTCAGTGTAAGGGCAAGTTGTTGGAGTGAATTCTGGTGGGTAGGATATATGTACGTTTGGGAAAGCCAAGGCTGAATAGGGATAGTCAACAAAGCTTAGCGAGTGGGAATTCATGTCTTATTAATTTGATTGAGTTTTTTGAAGAGCTAGCAAGAAAGATTGATGAAGGCAGTTTGGCAGACATTGTCTATATGGACTTCAGCAAGGTGTTCATAACATTCCGATTGGTAGACAGATTATTAAGGTTAGGTCACATGGGATACTGAGGAAGCTAGTCAATTGTTTTCACAACTGGCTTGAAGGAAGAGTGATATTTTTCAGACTGGAGGCTTGAGACCAGCAGTGTGCTGCAAAACTAGTACTGAATTCACTGCACTGCATCGCTTATACATAGAATTTTGATATGAATATCAGAGGAATAGTTACTAAGGTTAGAGGTGAGTTCATAAGGGTGGTGTAGTGAATTCTGACAGAGCACAAAGATTAGATAAGCCAAAGGGGCAAAGAGTAACAGATAAAGTTTTATTTAGATAAGTATGACGTTTTACATTTTGGAAAGGCAAATCAGGGCAGGAATTATATATTAATGGTCAGGTCCTGGTGTCTGTTTGGCGTCAAAGGGACCGAGGGCTGCAGGTGCATAGTTCCTTGCAAGTGGAGTCGCATGTCGACACTATGTCTCAGAACAGATTTGGCACATTTGCTTTAATCAGTCAGAGAATTGAGTATGAGAGTTGGGATGGGATGTTGCATCTGTGCAGGAAGTTGGTGGGGCAACTTTAAGAATGATTCATAAAACTCGGTTAGCTTTAGGGAGAGGATTGAGGTGTTTTGCCATGGAATGTCAGAGGCTGTTCAGTGACAGTATAGAGGTTTATAAGATCATCAGGGACATGGATATTCTGAATAGCCACGATCTGTTTCCCAGAATATGAGAGTCCAAAACAAGGGGGCATCGTTCGAAGGGAAGAGTGGAATGATTTAGAAGGGACCTTAGCAGCAAATGTTTCACGCAGAGAGTGGTCTTTATACGGAAAGTGCTGTCAGAGGAAGCGGTGAATGCGATTCAAAGCTGAGTTAAATATTTGACAGAAAATAAATTATGAATAATGAGATACAGACAGGAAAGTGGGACTGAGACCACAACCTGATCAGCCACGATCTTAGGGCCTGATGGAGAAGGCTAGCTTTGATTAATGACCCAGTCCTGTTCCTCGTTCCCATGTTACTATGTTCTATTCAACCCCTCAAACCAGCTCGGCAGGAAAGGTTAGACAGGCCAATTACCCACATAACCTGGTGCACAGAAAGAGAGGAGAAAATTCAGTCCCTCAAGACTGTCACAGATGGTTTGCGTTGATTTGGGAAATGTAAATGGAAAACCCAGGCCATGTATGAAAGAGGCCATTCATCTCTCTTTACAGAGCTTCCCCTCTCTGCAAATGGCGCTTCATTTGTTGGTCATGTTGTCGACCGAGATTCGCTGAGATAACAGCCCCCATACCTCTCCCAGAGTTGGCTCCCAAAATCGTCTGGTCTCCCTGATTGTGACATTCAATAACAGACCTTCCAGGAAAATATCACCCACAAACTTTCTAAAAACGGAATGTGAGAACATCAAAAACAGGAGTATGTCGTTCACACTCCAAGCCTGTCTTTCCCTTCACTAAGGTCGTGGCTGACCTGTCCCGCATCTCAACTCATTCATACCCAATTTTTCATCGCCCTCAAATCTGACAGATAATATCCATCTAATTCCTCTTCAAATACTTTAAGTCATCAAGCTCCCTTAACACTCTGCATAAGGGAATTCCAGCGATTCAATACCCTCTCTTTGAAGTAAACACTTCCTGCTCCCATACCAGGACCTATACATATGAACACAATGGCTCAGGTCAGATTGACGGACCCTTATGCCAAGCCAGTCCTTGACTGAGGCCGACATCGAAGAACTCAATAAAACTGGATTTACTAGAAATCAGAGTAAACTTCCGACTTGTTGGATTCAATGCTAGCACAGAGAAAGATGTTTATGTTTCCTGAATGTCCACCATCTCAGTTATGTGTCACAACTGTGTGAGGTCCGCACGGTAGGTTCATCAGCACAAACATCTTCAGCGAGTTCATCAATGTCTCCCATCCCTTTTCCCACCATACAATCAGAAGTAAAAATTGTCACTGAAGATTCTACAATATTCAAATTAATTTGGCCCACTCAGCTCCTGAACTGGTCTGTGCCCATGTGCAGCATGACCGGGACACCAATCAGACTTGTGCTATTAAAATTTCAGTAACATTCATGCAACATTACTGCTAGACTTTGAATATTGTCACTGTGAAATGAAGAGATCATACGGTACCTCACGCAGGTTTCACTGGAATATGAGAAAGTCAAGCAGACCATTGACACAATTGGAGAATAACAGAAGTAGCCAGTTCATTCCCTCAAGCCTATTAAACAGGAAGAGAAGGAGTCTCGTGTTATAGACTAGACCAAAACCCCTCAAAAACACTTGAAGACAATTGCCTCGAGTCGGATGCTTTCTTATGTAAAGGAAATGTAAAGTGTCTGTTCCAGATGCAATGTGAATGGTCAAACTACTCGGTGTGAAGCACAACACAATTTATTTAAACACTATAGATAAAATAAAACCAAAGAAAGTGCAATTTGGAATAACTTAAATCAATAGGACAACTTAACAGAATAAGAGATGAAGGAACCATTGCTGTTTGGGACCATTGCTGTTAGTCATTTTTATAAATGATCTGGAGGAGGGGCTGGAAGGTTGGGTAAGCAAGTTGCGGATGATACGAAAGGCGGTGGAGTTGTTGACAGTGAGGAAGGATGTGTCAGGTTACAGCGGGATATAGATAAGTTGCAGAGCTGGGCAGAAAGGTGGCAAATGGAGTTCA
>NW_025205246.1:0-909 GCF_004010195.1 Chiloscyllium plagiosum | reverse complement strand
GGAGTATTGTTTGCAGTTTTGGTCGCCATACTATAGGAAGGATGTGGAGGCACTGGAACGGGTGCAGTAGAGGTTTACCAGGATGTTGTCTGGTATGGTAGGAAGATCGTATGAGGAAAGGCTGAGGCACTTGCGGCTGTTTTCATTGTAGAAAAGAAGGTTTAGGGGTGACATAATAGAGGTGTAGAAGATGATTAGGGGTTTAGATAGAGTTGACCATGAGAACCTTTTTCCACATATGGAGTCAGCTATTACGTGGGGGCATAGCTTTAAATTAAGGGGTGGTAGGTATAGGACAGATGTTAGGGGTAGATTCTTTACTCAGCGAGTCGTGAGTTCATGGAATGCCCTGCCAGTAGCAGTGGTGGACTCTCCCTCTTTATGGGCATTTAAACGGGCATTGGATAGTCATATGGAGGATAGTGGGCTAGTGTAGGTAAGGTGGGCTTGGATCGGCCCAACATCGAGGGCCAAAGCGCCTGTACTGCGCTGTATTTTTTCTATGTTCTATGTGCTATGTTCTATGAACCATTACGAAGTTTCAGTTCCAGTATAGGAACATCCTGTAAACAACCCTCTTGTCAAAAAAAGCAAATTCTGACACTGTTTGTCACATAAAGTTTCCAATCCAGGAATAAAAGCACAGCATCAAGAGAAAATTCAGGCACAGATCGCCACATACTGCTCTCCAATTCACGAAGGAAAACGAAGCATCAAGAGAAAATTTAGACAGAGTAGCAGCCAGGAGGCATTCACCGAAGCTATAACTCTGTTGAAACCCCAACAACTTCTGATATTACTGAGAAACCAAAACCCACGTATACCAATCTGTGTGAGCTGACGACACCCATTCAGGCTTAATTAAAATAAACCCAAGGCCTGCCAAAATGTTTACTCAAATGGCGTTAA
>NW_025205245.1:4637-10247 GCF_004010195.1 Chiloscyllium plagiosum | reverse complement strand
CTAGCAGACACAACGTCTGCAGAAACCCGAGCCTCATTACTTTACATTAAAGACATCTGTGAAATGATTTCCATACAACTCAACCCTCTCAGCATTAAACAACGGCTAGTGAACCTTAAATACCCTATACAAACAACCACCAACGAATGTTATTTACTAAATACCATACAAGGAAATATATACATGAACTCTGCCGTACAGGTCTCTGTGGCAAGAAATGCTGGGATGAGATAAGGAAGATTTTTTCAGCCAAAACGAATCGGCACTGACTGGACAGCCATTTAAAATCAACGCTGTCAGGCCAGGATGGAAGACCGGAAGGGATAATCAGTTTTCTTATTTCCTGAAGATTTACAAAGCTGAGACTGCGTTTTGGTGTTTGTTCCCTTTCCACTCCCAGGAGCCACAGTGGTTGAGGCGTTGAGTTGGGGAAAGTGAAATGTGCCCGTGAGCAGCGTGTGGGACTCTTTCAGCTTCCCCTCCACTGACAGCGCTGTGACTTGACTCCGATGTTCTCAGGGACATTGACTGACGCGAGACAGTGAAAAGATTCCCATTCCCGCAAATCGGGAATTCAAACCGTATGCCGGCTTTAGGACAATGAGAAAGATTAATTGGGGTGTGTGAAGAAGCTGTGAGCTGCATTTCAAACAGGTGGGTGGAGTCAGATGCATCATCCATTGCGCCATGGCCCTGTGCGTTCCTGACGCCGCCATGATGCAGAGTTCTGACGTTAACACGGACATGCGCAGCAATGGGAACATTCACAAGGTGAACAGCCAAAGATAATCACCGTCACTGCTTCCCTTCCATCGTCCCAACTTTGTGAAGCAGTATCTTTCACTAGCAAATAAAACACCTTTGTCCTCAGGTGCCTGCTTCATTTCGATCACGACTTCACGCCCCTCACTGTTCTCGTCTCATTTCCAAACACTTGGCTCATATCCTCAAAAGCAGCTCTGGGGATATCTGCTTGTTCCACCCTGACAGGCAGTGGGTTGCAGATTCCCGACCAGTCCCAATGTGATTGAAATATTTCAACCCCTCCACTGATTTGCATCTTTAAAAAAAACGTGGAGTAATCTCCCTTTCTTTTTGACGACATTTCTCAACTGTAGTCGGCAGGGTTCACACCTGCGTGGGGAACCCGCAATGGATTTCATATCCATCGCATTCGCCATTCGGCCCACCAATACAGAACCACACTGTCAGCTTCATTTCCCATGTCTCTCTGCCTGTGGAGGAGAAAGTGAGGTCTGCAGATGCTGGAGATCAAAGTTGAAACTTTATTGCTGGAACAGCACAGCAGGTCAGGCAGCATCCAGGGAACAGGAGATTCGACGTTTCGGGCACAGGCCCTTCTTCAGGAATGAGCAGAGAGTGTTCAGCAGGAGAAGATAAAAGGTAGGGAGGAGGGACTTGGAGGAGGGGCGTTGGAAATGTGATAGGTGGAAAGAGGTCAAGGTGAAGGTGATAGGTCGGAGTAGGATGGAGGCGGAGAGGTCAAGAAGAAGATTGCAGGTCAGGAAGGCGGTATTGATTGTCCTGAGGTTAAGCGCAGCAGGTCAGGCAGCATCTAGGGAACAGAAGATTCGACGTTTCGGGCACATGCCCTTCTTCAGGAATGAGCAGAGAGTGTTCAGCAGGAGAAGATAAAAGGTAGGGAGGAGGGACTTGGAGGAGGGGAGTTGGAAATGTCTTCTTCTTGACCTCTCCGCCTCCATCATACTCCGACCTATCACCCTCACCTTGACCTCTTTCCACCTATCACATTTCCAACGCCCCTCCTCCAAGTCCCTCCTCCCTACCTTTTATCTTCTCCTGCTGAACACTCTCTGCTCATTCCTGAAGAAGGGCCTGTGCCCGAAACGTCGAATCTCCTGTTCCCTGGATGCTGCCTGACCTGCTGTGCTGTTCCAGCAATAAAGTTTCAACTTTGATAGGACCCACCCTCTCCTTTTTCAACATGATGTAGAGGTGCTAGTATTGATGTTACCTGACGAAAGAACAGTGCTCCAAAAGCTTGTGATTTGAAATGTACCTGTTGGACTAAAACCTGATGTCATGTGACTTCTGACCTTTTTCTGGATATTGCGCTAATGCTAATGATGCTTAGTAGACCTGCGGTGAAAAGCGGTTTCCACACAGGTTTCTCTACAAGGGACAGCTGGTATGGCACAGTCTAACTATATGGAGTGACGTTGTGACCAGACCCATTCTTAGGATCACAAGGGACACCAGAATGTCAATACGGACATGCGCAGCAATGGGAACATTCACAAGGTGAACAGCCAAAGATAATCACCATCACTGCTTCCCTTCCATCGACCCAACTTTGTGAAGCAGTATCTTTCACTGGCAAATAAAACACCTTTGTCCTCAGGTGCCTGCCTCATTTCGACCACGACTTCACGCCCCTCACTGTTCTAGTCTCATTTCCAAATACTTGGCTCATATCCTCAAAAGCAGCTCTGGGGATATCTGCTTGTTCCACCCTGACAGGCAGTGGGTTGCAGATTCCCGATCAGTCCCAATGTGATTGAAATATTTAAACCCCTCCACTGATTTGCATCTTTAAAAATCCGTGAAACAATCTCCCTTTCTTTCTGACGACAGTTCTCAACTGTAGTCGGCAGGGTTCACACCTGCGTGGGGAACCCGCAATGGATTTCATGTCCATCGCATTCACCACTCTGCCCACCAATACAGAACCACACTGACAGCTTCATTTCGCAGGTCTCTCTGCCCGTGGAGCTGAGAAAGAGTAAATCATTGCAGAGTTTGTTTGAATCCAATCACTTCACAGGTTTCGAAAGGGTTAATATCTGCAATTGGCGGGTCTGGGTGTTTCATCCCGAAAGATGAAATGGACGTTCAGTTAAAAACAAAACCAGAAATTGCAGGAGCAACTCAGCAGGTCAGGCAGCATCTGTAGAAAGAGAATCAGAGTCAACATTTCTGAACTTTTTTTTCTCATCCAGGAACAGCCAAACCTACTGAGTTGCTCCAGCAGTTTCGCTTTCTGTCTTGGACTGTCAGCATCCGCAGTCCTTTCCGTTAGAAATTCAATCAATTCAGAAACCCCTTTGTGCTTCCTCAGGGGAAAAGATTTCCGTTTGGGAAACATTTTCCTGACACCATCAAAAACGCGCATCTTTGCAGCCAAGAAAGCGGTTGGAGCGTGAACAACAAACGCCCCATCCCTGGGTGGTCTCGAACCACCAACGTCCCGTTTTACAGTCGATCGCGCTGACCAGTGGCGCCACAGAGAACAGGCCTACTCTCCACCTACCCCCGCGCACAGTCTCGTTGAGGAAGCTACTATTCAATTCATAATTCAACCTGCCCTGCCCAGAATTACCATTGTCAAAGCACTGATAACATGGTAGTCTGGTGTCAGCTTGGATTTCAGGTCCTGATGTCTCTGTCCTCTTGTCTCCCTGTTCCCAGAGAGCTAGATGTTGTCTGTCCTCAGCTCTGCTTGATTTCTGCTGAATCTTTGACCCCCTTTTACACCTTTGGAGCAATAAAATATTCTCCAGGAAATGACACCTTATCTATACCCCTCCTGATTTTAAAAATCTCGATAAAGTTATCTATCAACTTGCTAGGCTTCGTTGGAAAAATGTCCCAGCTTCTTCTTAACTCAAAGCCTCCATTCCCAGCAGCACGCTGGCAAAGTAGGGAATAGGGATTTGTATCAAATCACATAAATGTACTGTCTGAAAAAGTCTGGCTGTGTTCTTGCCTGAGATATTGAGAGTGCCTGGTGTAATTAATTACGAATGCAATTATTTTGGTCACAGAATTGAACAATCATTTTGCAACAAAGGGGTCTACTCTGATAAGGAGGTAGTGGTCATTTCTAGGGTAAGTGAACAGTTTGTAGATCAGGGAGATGAAGTTCCAGACACTTGGGAAAGGCAAGAAATGACTGTGATAAATAAGACAAAGAACTGTGGATGCTGGAAATCTGAAACAAAAACTGAGAACACTGGAAAAACTCAGCAGGACTGGAAGCATATGTGAAGAAAAAGCAGAGTTAAGGTTTCCAGTCCAACAACTCCTCTTCAGGATTCGCAAATAGTTTGTGAGAACCCCTTAAGACTACTGTTCCGCTTTAAGACCATAATACACAGGAGCAGGATGAGGCCATATGGCCCATTGAGTCTACTCCACCAGTCGATCATGGCTGATATATTTCTCCATCCCATTCTGCTGCCTTCTCCTCATAACCCTTGACCCCTTACTAATCAAGAACCTATCTCTGTCTTAAATGCCCTCAATGACTTGGCATCCTCAACCCTTCTCCTAGTGGAAACATCATCTCCACATCCACACTATCCAGTCATAGAGTAGCACAGCGCTGCCTGACCCACTGTGATCTTCAGCATTTGTTGTTTTCAGGAAGGATTCCAGCATCTACATTAACGCGCTTCTAAATTTTGTACCCAGTTGGTTAGCTCTCCCTGGATCCTGTGAGATTTAACCTTACTCAACAATCCACTGTGTGGTACAATTAACAAAGGTCCCAATGCCCACCTCCTTTTGCACACGTTAGGAGCACAATGAATCAGTGGTGAGCACTGCTGCCTCACAGCACCAATGACCCGCGTTCGATTCCAGACTTGGGGCGACTGTCTGTGCGGACTTTGCACATTCTCCCTGCCGTGTCTGCGTGGGTTTCCTCCGGCTGCTCTGGTTCCTTCCCAAAGTCAAACGATGTGCGGTTTCGGGAGAAGTGACCATGCTAAATGGGCCCTTAGTGTGCAGTAAGTGTAGTGTAATGGGATAGGGGAATGTGTCTGTATGGGTTGCACTTTGGATGGTCTGTGTGGACTTGTTGGGCTGAATGGCGTGTTTCCACATTGTAGGAATTCTACATGGCATTCCCCCAACTCCAGAGTCTCAGCACTCTTGGCTTTTCCCATGGACAGTATTGGGGAGGGAAACATTGTTCTACACGGGAGGAAGGTTTAGCGAGTGTGAAGCTAAAAGTACACGCAGTGCATTGCTTGAGCTGTTTTCCCCGGTATATCAGAGGCTGAGGAGTGACCTTACAGACGTTTATAGAGTCATGCAAGGCATGGTTAGGTTAAATAGACAAAGTCATTTCCCAGGGATGGGAGAAGTCCGGAACAGGAGGGTAGTATGTTTGGGGTGAGAGAGGCAAGTGTAAGGCATGATCTGCCGGAGGAAGTAGTGGATGTAGGTCCAATTATAACATTTAAAAGGCGACTGGATGGATATATGAATAGGAAGAGTTCAGAGGGATATGGGCCAAGTGCTGGTAAATGAGACGAGATTAATTTAGGCTATCTGGTCGGCACGGATAGTTGAATCGAAGGACCAGTTTTTGTGCTGTGTATCTCAATGACTCTGGCTTGCCCGTAATGTTTGCCATGCCTGTATGTTCAGTTTCTGTCTGGTGTCGGTGCCAATGCCTTGATATCCCATTTCCTCCACCTCCCCTGATGTTAACCATTCCGTGTCTGGTTGTTTCTCAAGAAGCTGCATTGAAGGTTCATCCTGAATTGGTACTTTTTTTGCTTCCCAAAATCAGACTTACTCACTCCTACATATCGTGAAAGATACTAACTTTCAGGTGGA
>NW_025205245.1:0-4067 GCF_004010195.1 Chiloscyllium plagiosum | reverse complement strand
CTGTTCTCCTGCTCTGAGTGCGGAAAGGGCTTCAGCAATTCCACCCGCCTGAATTGATACTTTTTTGCTTCCCAAAATCAGACTTACTCACTCCTAGATGTCGTGAAAGATACTAACTTTCAGGTGGAGGTATCCAAAATTCAGAGGTGTCTGTCTTGATGTTTTCACTTGATGAGCCATCAGCGGGTCCACATTAGAGAGAGGCCCTTCAGCTGCCCTGAGTGCGGGAAGACCTTCAGCAATTCCTCTGTACTGCAGAGGTCCCAGCGGGTCCACACGGGCGATAGGCCTTTCCCCTGCCCCGAGTGCGGAAAGGGCTCAGCAATTCCTCCCGCCTGCTGAGGCACCCGGGGGTCCACACGGGGGAGTGGCCCTTCAGATGTCCCAAATGCGGCATGACCTTCAGCAGTTCCTACTTTCTGCAGAGGCACCAGCGGGTCCACACAGGCGAGAGGCCATTCTCCTGCCCAGAGTGCGGGCAGGCCTTCTGCAATTCCTCCCACCTGCTGAGGCACAGGCGGGGACCATACCGGGGAGAGGCCGTTCACCTGCCCCGAGTGCAGGCGGAGGTTCTCATCATTCTGCACCTTGCAGAAGCACCAGCGGGCACACCAGTGCTCCCAACAATCTGATTCTGCTGGTGAAACTGCTGTGGGTCACTGCCAGGACTGAACCCCTGCCCATTCTGACAGTGCTTATAGCGAGAGAGTCGGTCGGATTTTTTTGTTTTATGCCGTCGTGCTCCCCCACCCCCACAACTTTGCTTCCAGTGGGCACTGCTGCTCGTTGAGACCAGCTGTTCTCTCTAGTGTTTTCTGTCCAGTTAAAGAATTATTGCCTCTGTCTGGGAACGGGCTCCAGTCTGTAAGAAATTGCTGAATACTTCAGGGTGTCCATTCACATTCAGCAGTGACTTTGAAATTAAATTCACGGTTATGTGCCTGTGAAAAAATCACCATTGAAGGATTGCCCAACGGCTTGGCAATCCATTGTTGGGAACTGATTGCTTGAATTGACAATTTTAAAAATTCTCTTCCTTAATTTATCCCTTAATTTTGTGTCTATGGGATGGTGGAGGACTTGATCATAAGGCTTAAATCATTGCTATTAACTTGTTTAACTTTGCCCTAGTAAATTTGCGGTATTCATAATTGTTTGTTCTTGTTTAAATTATAATTCTGGTGTGCAAGATCTGTTCATCAAGTGTGGTCCTCTTGATGAAACTGCTGTGGGTCACTCCCAGGACTGAGCCCCTGTGCATTCTGACAGTGTGTGTGCAGTGGGAGAGTCAGTGGGCTTTTTTGTTTTATGCCCTTGCCCCGCCCTGCCCCGCCGCCAACTTTGCTTCCATTGGGCGTTGCTGCTTGTTGAGCCCAGGAGCTGTTCTCTCTAGATTCTAGAGAGTTAGCTCTTTCTGAGAATTGTTAGCTCTTTCTGAGAATGAGTCCCAGCCTGAAAGAAATGGCTGAATACTTTGGGGTGTCTATTCACATTCAGCAGTGACTTTTAAATTAGATTTACAGTTACGTGTCTGTGAAAAACTCATTGTCCAAGGATTGCACAAAGGCTTGGCAATCCATTGTTGGAAACTGTTTGTTTGAATTGGTAAGTTTTTTTTAAAAAATTCTTTCTTAATTTGCCGCTTCAATTTCTGTCTCTGAGATGATGGGGGACTTGATCAAAGGGTTTAAATCATTGCTATTAATTAGATTATTTACTTAACTTTGCCCCCTAAAAGTTGCCGTATTTATAATTGTTGGTTTTTGTTTAAATTATAATGTTGATGTGCAAGATCTGTTCTTCATCAAGTCTGGTTCGGAACAGTTGAGAAATTGAGGAACATTGCATGTATTAATTTCACTGTGTTGTGAAACAGATGACAGTGACATTCATTTGTATTTGGTTGCTTACCCTTCGTTGTAATGTCTTTCACCCCAACTATTCATTATGGTAGTGAGTTCCACAGTCTCACCACACTCTGAGGTTTTTCATGAAATTCTTCGTTCAGAATTGTAAGGGAAAGTGTTGACAAGGGCAAAATATCGGGTCTTAACTGCAAAAGCCAGGAAGACATTCGACAAAGTAAAACCATGACATTGTAGGGGCAAATAAGGAAATTTGACAGTAATGAAGAGGTCACACGTCAGATTTCAAGATAATGGTCGTGACAAAAAGAAAAAGTACTCTGCCGATATTGGATATTGTAACTAAGCAAGTTTCGAGATGCTGCAGTTAGTTGAATATGATGACGTAAGTGATGAAATAACCAAAACCACGAATGTAATTTGATGTCGGTAACCATAAAGCAAGTGTATACTATTGATTGATAGAGGTCAATTGCGTGCAAGTAGGCCATTCAGCCCATCGAGTCAACATTGACTGATCGTCCCACCCAGACCCACTTCGTTACCCTATCTCTGTAACCCTGCGTCTCCCATGGTCAATCTACCCTCACCTGCACTTGGGGAGAATGTGCAATCTCCACACAGAGAGTCGGCCCGTGTGTGGGATCAAACCCAGATCACTGATGCCTTGAGGCAGCAGTGCTAACAACCGTGCCACCACCACATGCTGCTATCTAAAGAAGTGAATTTCAAAGACTCGAGAACACTTGAGAGAAAAACAAAGCTCTCCTATCTTAAATGAGAGGCTAGTCTCTGGCTAGAAATGAGTGGGCATTTCATTTACATTAAATCCTATCCAGATGTTATACAGCTTCATCAGATCATCTGTTTCTTCTAAACTCAAAGTGATACAAGCCCAGCCTGACATCCTCTTGTCCCCGATTATCAGTTGAGTAAATCAGCGACCCTCGACCTCTCTGGCATGACACAGGATGCCATCAATCCAAGTTGACCTCAATTGTCCAACCTCTTGACGCCTACGCCACCATGTGGTCAGCCGCAACTCAGCCCTGAGCGAGAGCAAAGGAACTGAATAGACAGCAGTGAGGTGGACATTGCATTCCCAGAGAATATTGTTCAAGTGAGAAAGTTGTTCAGCTCACATTCGGATCATTGCAGGGACCATGTCTCCTGTTATTTAAATATCTTAGATCCCAAGAACAGTCTAGGTTTGTTGTGCATTGTGAGTGGTTTACTGATTTTCTGTTGCTCTCATTCCCATTAGGGTGTGTGAATTCAGGACCAGATAATAGACTCAGTTCTGAATTATCCTTGAGGATTGGTGTAGAACGTACTAAGTGTCAGTCATAATGGAAGAAGCTGTACTGTTTATTTAACCCTTTGCTGTCATTGTCCTGGGGCTGAATGAATGGGGAAGTGTAGAGGCAGTTTCACTCTGTATCTAACCGAATGCTGTCTTTGTCTTGGCAGTGTTTGTTGGGGACAGTATTGAGGTAGCCTCACTTTCAATTTAAGAGTAGCGGAAGCTTTATTCTGATTGTAATCCCATGCTGTCCTTGTCCTAGGAGTGTGAGATGGCATCTGTAATTGAAGTGAATGCAGACTTGGCTGTGGGAGTGGAGGGTACTTCTACCTGAGCACACCCATCTTTGAGATTGCTGTGCTGATCAAGACACTCTCAGACACCTTCATTCACTTTTCCAACCAACCACAGGGTGGTTAAGAATGGTATAAATGCAAGAATTGCCAGCGATGCCCACACCCCATGCATGAATAAATACTTTTTGTTTAAAAGTTACATTCACGTTCCACACTCTCTTATGTATGATTACTTACATGGAAAATTCCTGTCTGTTTGGAATATCATTTTAAAACATAGGAATGTATCAACCATGTAGAAATATAACAAGAACAACAAATGGAGAAGTTAACAGGTAATGAGCAGGACCAGAATGCTGAGTCAGTCTGACCTCCATTGCTGAGAGTTCTCCCAAATGTTGAACTTACACCAGTGCCTTTTACTCTTGCAGCTTCTCCAAAAGTTTGTCCCTGATATAGATCATTCAATGACCCGAAAAACTAGCTGTTTTTATCTCCATAGCTGCTCCAGACTTGCTGAGTGACTCCATCCCTTCTGCTTTATTCTTTTATCGGGTTTGAGCTTCCCTAAGTCCGTGTAATGAAGAACTGCAGATGCTGGAG
>NW_025205244.1:0-10247 GCF_004010195.1 Chiloscyllium plagiosum | reverse complement strand
AAATGATCCGATGTTTTGAGGGATAAAACCGGACATTTTGAATATTTCGGGGGACAACTGCCAAGAACATCCGCAAAAATAGACTGCGAGCAGAAGAGCTTCCTGAAGGTATCTGTCTATAAGAAGTTTGCAAAGCATTACATCGAAGCTGACCGAGAGTAACATCTACAGATCAAAATTTGCAAAGGAGAATTGACAAAGCTGACTGGTTTTGAAACACGATTATATTTTTGTAAACCTTAGTTGGGGTATTTTGTTTCATCGGATCAGTATTGTAGAGTGGGAGATACAAGATACGTTTACCCGAAGGGATTTATAATTAGTTGTTTGTTTTATTATTCTTTGTCGTACATAAATAACAAAGTTGTTAATTTTACTTTAAATAGTGACTCTGTTTATGGATCTTTGCCTTTCGAAACTTATGAGATTACGGCATGAGGTGAAATTATTCTGTGAGGCTGGTTTAAATTAGGAGAGGTGTTAACCCTGTGTTGTAACAGTTTGGGGGCTTTCGTCCGCGATTTGAAAACGTTTAGAAAAATCCATTTGAATAGATTTGAGGTATGAAAAAAGCACAGTACGTGAGTGTCTGAGATCTTTAAATAAAATATCATGGAGACAAATTGTTCAATTTCGATAACTTGTGGTTAGTTAAGTTAAAAGTGAGAGAAACGGCTCTTAAAATTTGAAGAGAGGTCTGAAGATGATCCTCAAATTTGCCAAGAAAGTTTAGAAATAAAGATAGAGGCCAAACTTTTAGAATTAGCGAAGAGCACAGTTTTCTGTTTAACCAAGGAAAAAGCAAAGCTGAAATTGTCAGGGAATTATTCAAACACGAAGGTGTGTCAGAGAAACCGACAAGTGCAGTACAGTAAAAAAAAATATATTACTATTGAGGAAAATTGAGTTTAAAGATAAACAAAGGGCGAGAGAAAGAGAGAGAGAAGAAACAGAAAGCAAGAAAGAAGAGAGGGAGAGAAAAAAAAGGGAAAGAGAAGGTTCGCAGCTGAGCAAAAAGAGAGAGAATTCGAAATTGAGCTGTTGCGATTTAGTCAGCAAAGTCAAGTTAACAGGATGGAGACGAAAACGGAAGATAGTGATACATCCAACTATGCTAAAACTCTGGCACATTTTGATGAGAAAAATGTTGAAGCAGTAGCGCTGAAGGCTGGCACGGTGGCGCAGTGGTTAGCACTGCTGCCTCACAGCTGTAGAGACCCACGTTCAATTCTAGGCTCAGGCGACTATCTGTGTGGAGTTTGCGCATTCTTCCCCGTGTCTGAGTGGGTTTGCTCCGATCTCTTCCCACAGTGCAAAGATGTGCAATTCAGGTGAATTGGCCATGCTAAATTGTCCGTAGTGTTAGGTGAAGGGATAAATGTAAGGGAATGGGTCTGGCCGGGTTGCGGGTCGTTGTGGATTTGTTGGGCCGGAGGGCCCATTTCCACACTGTAAGTAATCTAATCTTATTTCATATAGGCAGATAGAATGTTCCAAGATTTATGGAGAATGCTAGCTCGGATTAAACAGGTAGGTAGGGTGAGTGAAGTATAGTCACCGCTGTCAGGTGAGGAGTTAAGAGATTCTGAAGACGTCAAACAAGCTATTTGAAGTGCTCACAAATTGGTACCAGAAACATATAGACACCAGTATAGAAATATAAAGGAGGAACCAGGTCAGACTCATGATGAATTTGAAATAACTAAACATAAGTGTTTTGATAGATGGATTCTTGCTTTAAAGATATATACGACACGTGAGGCTCTAATGGAGATTATTCTGCTGAAGGAGTTGAATAACTCACTTCCAGAGATGATAAGAATTCATATGGTGGAACAGACAGTTCAGGAATTGAGAATGGCAGGAGAATTTGCAGATGAATACATGTTGCTGCATAAGACAAGCTTCCAGCCAGAATTTCGTCCTGTGATGGATACAATTAGCGAGAAGGGGAGATGCTACAGTATAAAAGAAAGAGTAGAGAATAAGAGTTTACTTCAGGTTAAAGAAGATGCCCAGGAGAATGGAAGGGAAGTGAAAGTCCTCGGCATTTTTACTGTCCTAGAGTGGGACACAGAAAATCTAAGTGCTGGTGGTTTCAAACGGGCACCTGGAAAAGGGTATTTTCACTGCTATAAAATGGCATACTTAAGGTCACAGTGCTGGTCATTAAGAAAGGCATTGTGGGAGAAGATGTGGTAAAAGAAGTTAAGCCAGTGGCATTAGTGAAAGTATTAAACGAAACCCCAAATAGAACCGAAGAGCTACAGGGAAGTGCACCGCCTAGGCAGGGGCTGGGTATGGAGATAGTATCTGATCTCAATAAAGAATTCGCCTCCGTGAGTAAAGTTTACTCAGAAACAACAGGGGGAGAAGGAGAATAAATTATTATTTTGGGACATACAGGATATAACCAGTTTCTAATCGTAAGAGATAAGCAAATTTGCAGTCTTTCTGATCTGTTACCCAAGAGTGTCGTAATTTGTCGGATCGTTGGACAGAAATTTAGCATTCCTCCTCATAAGATCAGGTTGGAGTCCTACTCAAGTCTGGGGAAGTAACCGTGGCAGTAACTGACAGAGTGTCAGTAATCAGACTGTAGAGTAACCAGATCACACGATCATAAGTCACAGCAGGAAGCACAAAGTAAAGCCAACGATGACGGAGTTAAGGTTCAGTTAGCGGACACTCTGTTTGACGTAATGGTGCAGGGAAATCATGAAGAGAGGCTCAGACGGAGGTGTTTACTCCTGAAAGGCTAAGGGCTTTGCACAGACAGGCAAGATGATAAAAGATATATATGTGGATGCGTAATCTGAGCGTGAGGCAGAGATGTTCCAGAGGGTTATTACCAGAAGTATAGAATCCTAAAACAGAAGTGGAGACTATGGCAGGTTAGTGCAGAGGAATAATGTCCTGAAGTGCACCAGATTATGTTGCCCGTGGCATAGAGACAGGGAATGTTACGGGTAGCACGTGAACTACCTGTGGGAGGTCACTGATTGGTACGAAAGACTCAGGCTAAGGGACAAAAACATTTTTATTGACCTGGAATGCACACAGATGTGGTTAACTTTGGCATACATGTCATACATCCCAAATAGTAGGTAGGCCTCAGGCGGTAATTAAACTAGCACCTCTGTTGCCAATTCTCACATTCGAAGATCCCTCATTTTGGGTTATAACTGAGTGTGTACGTCTCCTCCTGAAAAGTAGAGGAGAGAAGTAATTGGAAAATCAGGTGTTAGTTACTGCTCCACTGAGTGAGGAATCAAATCCAACTGTGGGGAACCTTGACGTGCCTCAAAATATGTTAAAAAAGTAGAAGTCTTTGAGCAGTGGGATAGATTAGTAAACTATCGGTCTCAGGAGCATTGAAAGGTTTGTTATTGCAGTATGAGAACATATGTAAGAGTAATATGGGGAGGACTAATGCTATTGTACATGAAGTAGACTTGGGATAAAACAACATCCATGTCGTCTTAATCCTCTCAAATCCATACCGGTCTAGAAGGAGGTGGAGGCCATGCTCAATAAGGTCATCATCGAACAGAGTGAGTGGACCTCGCCGATCATCGTGGTTCACAAACCGGATGGGACTCAAAGATTTTAGCTGGATTATTGGCGGGTCAACACTGTTACAAAATCAGACTAATATCCAATACTGACATTGGAGGACTGTATCGAGAAAGTATGACAAGTCAGATACATCACCAAGTTGGAGTTAATGCGTAGTTTCTGGCAGGTACCTATATCAGAGGTGGTGAAATAAATTTCTTAATGTAACGCCAAATGGACTGTGTCAATTCAAAGTGATGCCCTTTGGAATGACGAACACACCCAACCCATTCCAAAGACACATGGACAGAATTGTGGCCTGTTTAATAAACTGTGCAGTCTGTTTGGATGATGTAGTGATCTTTAGTTCGTTCTGGAAAGATCACTTGGTACAGTTGGCAGAGTCTTTTGAACAAATAAAAGAAACAAATCTGGTGATAAAATTAAACAAATCTGAATTCGCGAAAGCAGACGTAATGTTCTTAGGACAAAATATCAGTCATGGAAGGTTGACCCCATGGAACGCGAATTCAAAAGGTTCCGAGGAATTTCCATGACCAGCCTCGATGGAAAAGGTGCTTCATTCCTTAGGAGTCAGTGGATTCTATCAGAAGTTTGTTCCAAACGTCAGCAGTGTAGTGGCACCATTAACCGATTTGCTGAAGAAGAACACAAAGTTTTGGTTGAAAGAATAATGCCAGTAGGCATTCGACCATTAAAAAGAAATATTGAACAGCAAACTCGTTTCAGTTACACCAACCGCTTCAACACCTTTCAAAGTTGCTGTCGATGTGAGTGACATAGGAGTTGGAACTGTCCTGCTACAGGACAATGAGATGGAATTGTACTTTTCAAAGAAGCTCCACATCCACCACAGAAAATAGTCCACGATTGAGAAAAAAGTATTGAGTTTGGTACGAGAGTTATAACATTTTAATGTGTACTTATAAACAGTGTGTTGGAGATGGTTGTGTACGCGGATCCCAAATCTGCTTAAAGTCTTTGAATGCTTTAAAGACTATCTCACTGGAGTCTTATGTTACAGACTTTTAATTTAAAAATTCTACATGTAGCATGTCGTAAGAATGTAATCGCAGATGCGTTCTCACAGATTTATCTGATAAAGTTTAGACGAGATATGTATTTATCCAATGTTAAATATAGGTATATGGGAAGAAGTTAAGATGAACATAGATTTAAGTTACCTGTATGTTATGGTAAAGGCACACGCAGCGAGAGAGAGGCACACGCAGCGAGAGAGAGGCACACGCAGCGAGAGAGAGGCACACGCAGCGAGAGAGAGGCACACGCAGCGAGAGAGAGGCACACGCAGCGAGAGAGAGGCACACGCAGCGAGAGAGAGGCACACGCAGCGAGAGAGAGGCACACGCAGCGAGAGAGAGGCACACGCAGCGAGAGAGAGGCACACGCAGCGAGAGAGAGGCACACGCAGCGAGAGAGAGGCACACGCAGCGAGAGAGAGGCACACGCAGCGAGAGAGAGGCACACGCAGCGAGAGAGAGGCACACGCAGCGAGAGAGAGGCACACGCAGCGAGAGAGAGGCACACGCAGCGAGAGAGAGGCACACGCAGCGAGAGAGAGGCACACGCAGCGAGAGAGAGGCACACGCAGCGAGAGAGAGGCACACGCAGCGAGAGAGAGGCACACGCAGCGAGAGAGAGGCACACGCAGCGAGAGAGAGGCACACGCAGCGAGAGAGAGGCACACGCAGCGAGAGAGAGGCACACGCAGCGAGAGAGAGGCACACGCAGCGAGAGAGAGGCACACGCAGCGAGAGAGAGGCACACGCAGCGAGAGAGAGGCACACGCAGCGAGAGAGAGGCACACGCAGCGAGAGAGAGGCACACGCAGCGAGAGAGAGGCACACGCAGCGAGAGAGAGGCACACGCAGCGAGAGAGAGGCACACGCAGCGAGAGAGAGGCACACGCAGCGAGAGAGAGGCACACGCAGCGAGAGAGAGGCACACGCAGCGAGAGAGAGGCACACGCAGCGAGAGAGAGGCACACGCAGCGAGAGAGAGGCACACGCAGCGAGAGAGAGGCACACGCAGCGAGAGAGAGGCACACGCAGCGAGAGAGAGGCACACGCAGCGAGAGAGAGGCACACGCAGCGAGAGAGAGGCACACGCAGCGAGAGAGAGGCACACGCAGCGAGAGAGAGGCACACGCAGCGAGAGAGAGGCACACGCAGCGAGAGAGAGGCACACGCAGCGAGAGAGAGGCACACGCAGCGAGAGAGAGGCACACGCAGCGAGAGAGAGGCACACGCAGCGAGAGAGAGGCACACGCAGCGAGAGAGAGGCACACGCAGCGAGAGAGAGGCACACGCAGCGAGAGAGAGGCACACGCAGCGAGAGAGAGGCACACGCAGCGAGAGAGAGGCACACGCAGCGAGAGAGAGGCACACGCAGCGAGAGAGAGGCACACGCAGCGAGAGAGAGGCACACGCAGCGAGAGAGAGGCACACGCAGCGAGAGAGAGGCACACGCAGCGAGAGAGAGGCACACGCAGCGAGAGAGAGGCACACGCAGCGAGAGAGAGGCACACGCAGCGAGAGAGAGGCACACGCAGCGAGAGAGAGGCACACGCAGCGAGAGAGAGGCACACGCAGCGAGAGAGAGGCACACGCAGCGAGAGAGAGGCACACGCAGCGAGAGAGAGGCACACGCAGCGAGAGAGAGGCACACGCAGCGAGAGAGAGGCACACGCAGCGAGAGAGAGGCACACGCAGCGAGAGAGAGGCACACGCAGCGAGAGAGAGGCACACGCAGCGAGAGAGAGGCACACGCAGCGAGAGAGAGGCACACGCAGCGAGAGAGAGGCACACGCAGCGAGAGAGAGGCACACGCAGCGAGAGAGAGGCACACGCAGCGAGAGAGAGGCACACGCAGCGAGAGAGAGGCACACGCAGCGAGAGAGAGGCACACGCAGCGAGAGAGAGGCACACGCAGCGAGAGAGAGGCACACGCAGCGAGAGAGAGGCACACGCAGCGAGAGAGAGGCACACGCAGCGAGAGAGAGGCACACGCAGCGAGAGAGAGGCACACGCAGCGAGAGAGAGGCACACGCAGCGAGAGAGAGGCACACGCAGCGAGAGAGAGGCACACGCAGCGAGAGAGAGGCACACGCAGCGAGAGAGAGGCACACGCAGCGAGAGAGAGGCACACGCAGCGAGAGAGAGGCACACGCAGCGAGAGAGAGGCACACGCAGCGAGAGAGAGGCACACGCAGCGAGAGAGAGGCACACGCAGCGAGAGAGAGGCACACGCAGCGAGAGAGAGGCACACGCAGCGAGAGAGAGGCACACGCAGCGAGAGAGAGGCACACGCAGCGAGAGAGAGGCACACGCAGCGAGAGAGAGGCACACGCAGCGAGAGAGAGGCACACGCAGCGAGAGAGAGGCACACGCAGCGAGAGAGAGGCACACGCAGCGAGAGAGAGGCACACGCAGCGAGAGAGAGGCACACGCAGCGAGAGAGAGGCACACGCAGCGAGAGAGAGGCACACGCAGCGAGAGAGAGGCACACGCAGCGAGAGAGAGGCACACGCAGCGAGAGAGAGGCACACGCAGCGAGAGAGAGGCACACGCAGCGAGAGAGAGGCACACGCAGCGAGAGAGAGGCACACGCAGCGAGAGAGAGGCACACGCAGCGAGAGAGAGGCACACGCAGCGAGAGAGAGGCACACGCAGCGAGAGAGAGGCACACGCAGCGAGAGAGAGGCACACGCAGCGAGAGAGAGGCACACGCAGCGAGAGAGAGGCACACGCAGCGAGAGAGAGGCACACGCAGCGAGAGAGAGGCACACGCAGCGAGAGAGAGGCACACGCAGCGAGAGAGAGGCACACGCAGCGAGAGAGAGGCACACGCAGCGAGAGAGAGGCACACGCAGCGAGAGAGAGGCACACGCAGCGAGAGAGAGGCACACGCAGCGAGAGAGAGGCACACGCAGCGAGAGAGAGGCACACGCAGCGAGAGAGAGGCACACGCAGCGAGAGAGAGGCACACGCAGCGAGAGAGAGGCACACGCAGCGAGAGAGAGGCACACGCAGCGAGAGAGAGGCACACGCAGCGAGAGAGAGGCACACGCAGCGAGAGAGAGGCACACGCAGCGAGAGAGAGGCACACGCAGCGAGAGAGAGGCACACGCAGCGAGAGAGAGGCACACGCAGCGAGAGAGAGGCACACGCAGCGAGAGAGAGGCACACGCAGCGAGAGAGAGGCACACGCAGCGAGAGAGAGGCACACGCAGCGAGAGAGAGGCACACGCAGCGAGAGAGAGGCACACGCAGCGAGAGAGAGGCACACGCAGCGAGAGAGAGGCACACGCAGCGAGAGAGAGGCACACGCAGCGAGAGAGAGGCACACGCAGCGAGAGAGAGGCACACGCAGCGAGAGAGAGGCACACGCAGCGAGAGAGAGGCACACGCAGCGAGAGAGAGGCACACGCAGCGAGAGAGAGGCACACGCAGCGAGAGAGAGGCACACGCAGCGAGAGAGAGGCACACGCAGCGAGAGAGAGGCACACGCAGCGAGAGAGAGGCACACGCAGCGAGAGAGAGGCACACGCAGCGAGAGAGAGGCACACGCAGCGAGAGAGAGGCACACGCAGCGAGAGAGAGGCACACGCAGCGAGAGAGAGGCACACGCAGCGAGAGAGAGGCACACGCAGCGAGAGAGAGGCACACGCAGCGAGAGAGAGGCACACGCAGCGAGAGAGAGGCACACGCAGCGAGAGAGAGGCACACGCAGCGAGAGAGAGGCACACGCAGCGAGAGAGAGGCACACGCAGCGAGAGAGAGGCACACGCAGCGAGAGAGAGGCACACGCAGCGAGAGAGAGGCACACGCAGCGAGAGAGAGGCACACGCAGCGAGAGAGAGGCACACGCAGCGAGAGAGAGGCACACGCAGCGAGAGAGAGGCACACGCAGCGAGAGAGAGGCACACGCAGCGAGAGAGAGGCACACGCAGCGAGAGAGAGGCACACGCAGCGAGAGAGAGGCACACGCAGCGAGAGAGAGGCACACGCAGCGAGAGAGAGGCACACGCAGCGAGAGAGAGGCACACGCAGCGAGAGAGAGGCACACGCAGCGAGAGAGAGGCACACGCAGCGAGAGAGAGGCACACGCAGCGAGAGAGAGGCACACGCAGCGAGAGAGAGGCACACGCAGCGAGAGAGAGGCACACGCAGCGAGAGAGAGGCACACGCAGCGAGAGAGAGGCACACGCAGCGAGAGAGAGGCACACGCAGCGAGAGAGAGGCACACGCAGCGAGAGAGAGGCACACGCAGCGAGAGAGAGGCACACGCAGCGAGAGAGAGGCACACGCAGCGAGAGAGAGGCACACGCAGCGAGAGAGAGGCACACGCAGCGAGAGAGAGGCACACGCAGCGAGAGAGAGGCACACGCAGCGAGAGAGAGGCACACGCAGCGAGAGAGAGGCACACGCAGCGAGAGAGAGGCACACGCAGCGAGAGAGAGGCACACGCAGCGAGAGAGAGGCACACGCAGCGAGAGAGAGGCACACGCAGCGAGAGAGAGGCACACGCAGCGAGAGAGAGGCACACGCAGCGAGAGAGAGGCACACGCAGCGAGAGAGAGAGAAACACAGCAACAGCATAGAGACACACAGCGAGCGAGCGACAGACAGACAGACACACATACAGCGAGTGTAAGAGAGAGAGAGAGAGGGAGAGAGAGAGACACACACAGCGAGAGAGAAAGAGAGAGGGACGACAGACACACAGCGACAAAGTGCGCGCGACACAGCAGGGGGAGCGCGTGCGCAGACGGATGAGTGAGTGGATGGAGCACACGCGCGGAGGGACGGGCAGAGAGCACACACCTAGAGCCTAGGGAGCTAGTGGAGAGCATAGGGAGCGAGCAGAGAGACAGCAGAGGAGGCATAGAGCGCCCGCAAGACAGGGGTGTGGCTGGTGAACGTGCGTGGGAAGCCAGTGGAGTGAGCGAACAGTGCACATGGAGAGATGGGTGAACGGACGGAGAGCCAGTGGAGTCGGCGATGAGACGGGGGAAGCAGGCGGACCGCACATGCGAGCCAGAGAAGCGGGCATTGAGCACGCGTGAGCGGGCTGAGAGAGTGCGCGAGACTGGAGAGTGGGGGAGGGTGCAGGCGAGACGCTGGGGAGTAGGCGCTTGGGCGAGACGTGGGAGCAAGGCGACAGTGAGCGAGTTGGGGGTGGGAGGGGTAAGCATGAGCAAGGTGGGGGAGTGTTTGCATGTAAAGGGAGCAAGACAGACACCAGAAGTGTGAGAGAGTGTCAGACAACAGCAATTACTATCAATACACCAGACAATCATTTGCATACACAGAGTGAATCCATGCTTCCAAATTGTATTTACATCGGGAAAAGGAAGAAATAAAATAAACAAAAACAAACAATGCAAGTAGGAATGCCACCTATACAACAGAAGGCCTACTTTGTGAGATGTGCAAGTGAAAGCAGATCAGACTAATGATATGTTGATTGCAGAGTACAGTTGTTGAAAGAGAATGAATTATTCAATAGTGATGTTGACAATGTAGTGGTAGAGAAGATCTGAGGCAGGAAACAGCTGCTATTGCCATGGAACAAAAAATAAAAATGAAGACCAAAATGAAGTTATAACAGCAGAATGTAAAAGTGCCTTCCACAAAGAACCCAAA
>NW_025205243.1:8375-10246 GCF_004010195.1 Chiloscyllium plagiosum | reverse complement strand
CACAACCACAAGGCCTGTAATACAGCCCCAACAGTGTAACTGCTCCCTTCTTATTTCTCAGCTCCACCCATAATGCCTCACTACCCAAGACGGCCATAGTGTCCTCCTTTAGCACAGCCGTGATATCGTCCCTGACCAGCAATGCGACTCCACCCCCCTTTTACTTCCCTCCCTGTCCTGCGTGAAGCGTCTATAACCTGGAACATTCAGTTGCCAATCATCATGCCCCCCCCCCCCCCCCCCCCCAGGGGAATATGTGCTGATTAAATCCTTTGAAAAGAATCCTCCTTCTGTGAGGTGGAATGGCCCACACCGCGTCCTCCTAGTGACCCGTACAGCTGACGAGGAGTACCTGAGTGGACACACGCCACCCATTGCGAAAGATGGTGTGCCCGCTGGTTGTGCCATCTGGGGAGTGACTGTCTGCCTCTTCTCTGTGTCGCTCCTAGCTCTGTACCCCCTGGTGGGGTTTGAATGGGGCAAAGGGAACATTTTGTCATTCGCGAGTTACATACTAACACCTTCCTACACATGACTTGTACCTACGCGAGAGAGATTAACCATTCCTGCTGCTGGGTATGTGCTCGCATTCCCCTTCATTCTCAGGGAGGAATCCCTCTTTGACCCATCCCATTCGACGAATCTGATACCACTGGATGGTGGTTGGAACGGAATCAGCCCTCTGAGGTGGCCGTGTTGCGGCTTCCCAGTGGGTTCAGGAAACTGGGCCTATTTCATTTGTGGCTGCCGGTCTCCTGGGTTGGTAGCTACTATGTTGGTTATGTCGTCCCCTACATCAATCATTTCCACTCATCCCCATTCGAGCTGCTCAGAACTCGCTCCAATAAGAGCTTTATCTGCCTGGGAGCAGTTCCTAGCCGTATCCCACCCCTTTCTATGGGACCACCCTGCTGACCATTGAAGCCAGGCACCTGGCATCCCTCCTAGAGAAGGTGGCCAATGACTCAGCTTTAGCCCGAAAGGAGATTAATGCAGAGATGGCTGCCCTCCAGAACCGGGTAGCGCTGGATTATCTATTGGCCGAGAAGGGGGGGCACATGTGCCCTCATTGGCTCTGCCTGTTGCACCTATATCCCTGATGCCAGTGAAAACATCACCAATCTTGCTGACCACATCAGAGAGGCAGCCACGAGACTTCATCACGGTAACTCCCTTTGGGATCTTTGGAGCTGGATGGGCGAGTGATTCAGGTCTGCGTACGCTGCAGCTCATTGCTGCCACCCTCTGCCCCACCTATAGCCCAATTAGTTAAGGCTACCTTCCTGTTGTGCCCTTGTGTCATCACTAAGCCCCTCAGCCCTACGCCCTCACGCCCTGGATTTGAGGAGGATATCGGATCGGATTCCGAGGGTTACCAAACGGACTCAGAACCGCCCTCTCCAGATAGCCCCCCGGTTCGGGATACATCCCCCCTTTTGTTGAAGCCCCGGACCTGCCTTTCTGATTATGAAAAGGAGAGGATTGTTGGGGCAAAGTTAGCAGTTTTTTGCCTGGAAGCCATTTTCCAGATTCGGCTGAGAGTTCCATTTTGTGTCCCCAGCCAGAACTTTGCAGGCTCTGCACTCCTCACCGTGAGGTCATGTGAAAGGTGGTCCGTATCTTCCTTCTCATGATCGTGTCTCCTCCCTTTGCTGAATGATCAGTGCAGGCTGTAGAACCAGGAGGAAGTGAGGGCTGCAGATGCTGGAGATCAGAGCTTAAAAATGTGTTGCTGGAAAAGCGCAGCAGCTCAGGCAGCATCCAGGGAACAGGAGAATCGACGATTCGGGCATAAGCCCTTCTTCAGGAATGAGGAGGGTGTGCCAAACAGGCTAAGATAAAAGGTAGGGAGGAGGGACTTGGGGGAGGGG
>NW_025205243.1:5419-8157 GCF_004010195.1 Chiloscyllium plagiosum | reverse complement strand
AGGTGGATCTGTGGCGGATATGGGAGTTTCCTTTTGGGCCTTGGAGAGGAGTGAGGGGGGAGGTGTGGGCGCAAGTGTTGCACCTCCTGCGGTTGCAAGGGAAGGTGTCGGGAGTGGTGGTTGGGTCGGTGGGGGGTGTGGATCTGACAAGGGAGTCGCGGAGTGAGTGGTCTCTACGGAAAGCTGATAGGGGTGGGGAGGGAAATATATCCTTGGTGCTGGGGTCTGTTTGGAGGTGGCGGAAGTGACGGCGGGTGATGCGCTGTACATGGAGATTGGTGGGGTGGTAGGTGAGGACCAGTGGGGTTCTGTCCTGGTGGCGGTTGGAGGGGCGGGGCTCAAGGGCGGAGGAGCGGGAAGTGGAGGAGATGCGGTGGAGGGCACCGTCGACCACGTCGGGGGGGAAATTGCGGTCCTTGAAGAAGGAGGCCATCTGTGTTGTACGTATTTTGAACTGGTCCTCCTGGGAGCAGATGCGGCGGAGACGAAGGAATTGGGAGAATGGGATGGCGTTTTTACAGGGGGCAGGATGGGAGGAGGTGTAGTCCAGGTAGCTGTGGGAGTCGGTCGGTTTATAGTAGAACCAGTCAAGGTGACATAAACTTTCCAATTAGACCCCCTTCCTTCTCTAGTTATTGCCTCTTCACGGTCATTCAGCCAATTCGGGAAATCTCTGCTTAGTGTGAGCAATCTGTGTAACTCGAGCAGGTGGTGATACTGTTTAATCTTGAGGAGTACATCATAGTGCTTTAGTTTTGAACTTAATGACTAACCTCTAATTTAGTACCAACATTTAAGCATGCCAACCTGTGTAATTAACGGTCAGCTCCAAGCTGCTTTCTCTCCTGTAGTATCCTGATGTACTTCGGAATAGCACCGAGCCACAGTTAGGGCAGTGAATTCCCCATGATGTATCGTGTCATAAACTAATCAGTTCACAAGGTCCGGGTCTCGAGAGCTTTCCTCAACACCAATCACAATTGCACAGCTCTGTCTAACCACCGGGGAGCTGACTCTGTTCACGCGATCAGATTCCAAACTACTCTCTGAATTAACAGAGCCGATTTTATTCATTTCTGGCACATGGGTGTTTTATAAGTAAGTCAGATGAGCTTGGGGCCTGGATCAGTAAATGGGGGAATGATGTTGTGGACATTACAGACACTTGGCTGAGAGAGGGACAGGACTGGCTGCTGAACACTCCAGGGTTTCGTTGTTTTGGACGAGATAGAGAGGAAGGTCAAGGAGGTGGAGGAGTTACAGAGAATGTTACACCTGTACTCAGAGAGGACACAGTGAAGGCTCCATCCACTGAGGCAACATGGGTAAAGTACAAAAATAAAATGGCTGCAATCACTCCGATAGGATGGTACCATAGGCTCGACCCAACAGCCACCGAGAGGCTGAGGAACAAACATAGAGGCAGGTTATGGAAAGATGCCATAAAAACAAAGCTGGCATTGTGGGGGGCTTTAATGTCTCCAATATTGGCTGGGACTCCCTTCGAGCAAGGGGCTCAGACGGGGCAGAGTTTGTTAGGGGCATCCAAGAGGGTTTCTTGAAACAGTGCACAGATAGTCCAATGACAAGAGGAGACCATACTGGGCCTTGTATTGGCTAATGGGCGTGGTCAGGCGACTGGCCTTTCTGTGGGACAGCATTTCGGAAACAATGATCACAACTCCTTAAGCTTTAAGATAGCGATGAACAAGGACAGGGCAGGACCTTGTGGGAAGGGACTAGATTGGGGGAAGGGAGTTTCCGTCAGCGTTAGGCCGGGGCTAGGGAGTGTTAATTGGGAGGAGCTGTGACCAGGCAAGGCCACACTTGGACATGTGGGAGGTGTTTAAAGACCTGCTGGGGAGAGTTCAGGAGCAGCATGTCCCAGTAAGGAGGGAGGGTAAGGATGGCAAGGCAAGGGATCCTCGGATAACGAGGGGGGTTGGGGATTTAGTCAAAAGGGCAAAAGAAGCATCTGTAAGGTTTAGGAAGGTAAAATCAGACGAGGTCCATGGGGAATATAAGGAAAGCAGCAAAGTACTCAAGCAGGGAATAGGGAGAGCAAGGAGGGGCGATGAAATGACCTTGGTAAGTCAGGTTAGAGAGAATCCCAACACATTCTACAGAGACATTAAAAACAAGAGGATATCTAGGGAGAAGGAAGACGACTCCAGGATAAAGGAGGGTACTAGTGCTTGGAGGCAGAGGATGTGGGTGCGATCCTAAACGAGTACTTTGTGTCAGTATTCACCCAGGGGAAGGATATGGAGGATGGAGCATGCTAATATCCTCAGGCATTCGGAGATTATGAAAGATGTGGTGCTGGGTTTTTGAAGAGCGTTAAGGTGGATAAATCCCCAGGGCCCGATGGTATCTACTCCAGGTTACTGAGAGAGACAAGAGAGGAGATTGCTGGGGCCTTGAGTAAGATCTGTGTATCCTCCCCACGTACTGGAGGGGTACCGGAGGACTAGTGAGTAGCTAATGTTGTTCCTCTGGGTTCAAGAAGGGAAATAGGGATAATCCAGGAAACTATAGACCAGGGAGTCTCACATCGGTGGTTGGGAAGCTATTGGAGGGAATTCTTAGGGATAGGATTTACGTATATTTGGACAAGAATGGCTTAGTTAGGGCCAGTCAGCATGGCTCTGTGTGGGGCAGGTCATGGATTACTAACGTGATTGAATCTTTCGAGGAGGTGATGAAGGTGATCGATGAGGATAGAGCAGTGGATGTTG
>NW_025205243.1:0-3283 GCF_004010195.1 Chiloscyllium plagiosum | reverse complement strand
TGACCAGTGGAGTGCCACAAGGATCGGTGCTGGGCCCTCTACTTTTTGTCATTTACAAAAATGATTTGGATGCGAGCATAAGGGGTACAGTTAGTAAGTTTGCAGATGACACCAAAATTGGAGGTGTAGTGGACAGCGAAGAGGGTTATCTCAGATTACAACAGGATCTGGACCAGATGGGCCAATGGGCTGAGAAGTGGCAGATGGAGTTTAATTCAGATAAATGCGAGGTGCTGCATTTTGGGAAAGCAAATCTTAGCAGGACTTAT
Organism: Chiloscyllium plagiosum; assembly: GCF_004010195.1. Lineage (NCBI taxonomy): Eukaryota > Metazoa > Chordata > Chondrichthyes > Orectolobiformes > Hemiscylliidae > Chiloscyllium > Chiloscyllium plagiosum. The sequence continues at coordinate 3,014 of NW_025205243.1, read as the reverse complement.
ACACTTAATGGTAAGGTCCTAGGGAGTGTTGCTGAACAAAGAGACCTTGGAGTGCAGGTTCATAGCTCCTTGAAAGTGGAGTCTCAGGTAGACAGAGTGGTGACCCTGTGGAATTTCCTCCCACTGAAAGCAGTGAAGGCCAAGTCCCTGAATATATTCCAAAAGAGAGTCTGTAGAGTTTAAAGTAAGCCGTATGTAATGAAGGGCAATGCACCATTTCTCTTGCTGCACCTACCTGCTTACTTTCATTAACTGGTGTACAAGGACTCCCTGATCCCCTTGTACACCCACACTTCCCACTACATCACCATTTAATCCCATCCAGTTTTAGATCATCAGTAAACTGGGAAATACTGTTTCTATTATCCAGCACATTCATGTATTTTGTGAATAGCTGACATCCAAGCACTGGTCCTTATGGTACCCACTCATCACTGCCTACCAGGCAGAAACACAACCAATTATTCTCACTCTCTGTTTCTTAACCAATGTTTATATCTTACCCCCAACCCCATGAGCTTTAATTTTATCCAATAACCTGTGGGACGCTATGAAAACTCAAATACACCACATTGACTGGATCTTCCATCTCTATCCTACTCATTACATCTCCAATTAGTGGATTAGTAAACTATGATTTCCCTTTTATAACCCCATGCTGACCTCAGCCAATCCTGCTCATGGTCTCTCAATGTCCTGTTGCATTCTGCTTCCAGTGACTCTGTATTCCTGCTCCTACACTGTTATACAATGCATTTTTTAACCAGTAATAACAGAGAGGCTTTTGGGTATGAGGAGATGGAGGATGATGCTGGTCTAAAGGATAGAGATTGAGGACAGTTACTGAACCAAGTCCATCTGAGTAGTCGATGCAGAATATACATGTTCAGCACATGCCATGACCCCATAGTTCGGACGGTTAGATGCCACACACACCCAGAGTCTTGAGCCAGCACATCATTTAACCATCACCACCATCACCCACCACTACCATCACCACCACCACGATGCGAATGTTTACACCCCCCGGTACAATCTCTGTGACCCTTAACCCACAAAAGCTCCAGGATGTGACCCCATAGACTGATGTAACCATGACTAGATGCTGCAGTTTGACCCCACTTCATGACTGCTCGATGAACTCAGTCTGATCCCACCTTGACCTCTCAGTCTGACGCTGCCATGACATTTCAGTTTTACCTTCCAGTCTGACCCCACTGTGACCTACCAGTCTAACCCCACAATGACCTTTCAGGCTGACCCCACCATGACTTCCCGGTCTGACCCCACCGTGACCTCCCGGTCTGACCTCACTATGCATTCTCAGGCTGACCCCATGACCTCCCAGTCTAACCCCATCATGACCTTTCGGTCTGATACCATAGTGACCTTTCAGGCTGACCCCACAATGGACTCTCCAGTCTGACTGCACCGTGACCTCCCAGTCTGACCCCACCGTGACCTCCCAGTCTGACCCCACTGTGACCTCCCAGTCTGATTCCACCATAACCTCCCAGTCTGACCCCACTATGACCTCCCAGTCTGACCCCACTATGACCTCCCAGTCTGACCCCACCGTAACCTCCCAGTCTGATCACACCGTGACCTATCAGGCTGATCCCAACATGACCTCCCAGTCTGACCCCACTGTAACTTCCCAGTCTGACCCCACCATGACCTCCCAGTCTGATCCCACCGTGACCTCCCAGTCTGAACCCACCGTAACCTCCCAGTCTGACCCCACCGTAGCCTCCCAGTCTAATCACACCGTGACCTCCCAGTCTGACCCCACCGTGACCTCCCAGTCTGACCCCACCTTAACCTCCCAGTCTGACCCCATCGTGATCTCCCAGTCTGACCCCACTATGACCTCCCAGTCTGACCCCACCTTAACCTCTCAGGCTGTTCCCACCGTGACCTCCCAGTCTGACCCCACCATGACCTCCCAGGCAGTTCCCACCGTGACCTCCCAGTCTGACCCCACCGTGACCTCCCAGTCTGACCCCACTGTAACCTCCCAGTCTGACCCCACCATGACCTCCCAGTCTGATCCCACCGTGACCTCCCAGTCTGAACCCACCGTAACCTCCCAGTCTGAACCCACCATAACCTCCCAGTCTGACCCCACCGTAGCCTCCCAGTCTGATCACACCGTGACCTCCCAGTCTGACCCCACCGTGACCTCCCAGTCTGACCCCACCGTGACCTCCCAGTCTGACCTCACCATGACCTCTCAGGCTGATCCCACCGTGACCTCTCTGGCTGACCCCACCATGATCTCCCAGTCTGACCCCACCGTTAAATCCCTCTCTGACTCGACCATGAACTCTCAGTCTGACCTCAGGATGACCTCCCAGTCTGACTCCACCATGAAATCCCAGTTTGACCTCACCATGACCTCCCATTCTGACCCCAGGGTGACCTCCCAGTCTGACCCCAAGGCGATCTCCCAGGCTGAACCCAGGATGACCTCCCAGGCTGACCCCACCATGACCTCCCAGGCTGACCCCACAGTCTGACGGTCCGGGCAGCCTTCAATCTGATTCCAGGGACTCCAGAGGAAGCAGTGAATGGGAATGGTTTGTGGAAGGTTCTGGAAGGTGATGAGAGGCTCCAACATTGACAGTGTGGTGTTTGAACTGTGGAGGAGGGAAGCAGGTGACTCACATTGTACATCTACTCGGATGGACTTGATAGCAGGCCCTCCAATGCCATTCTCGGCTTTACAGTAGTAACGACCTCCCTGGATCCTCAGGATGCGGGTAATCTGCAGGGTCTGGTTAAACACTGTGGTCTCCTGAAAACGCTCAGACGCACTGCCTGCAGTTTTGGTCCATTTCACCTGCACAGCACCAAACAAGGTGTTCACACAAGATGGAGCTCGACACATCACCACACACCAGCCTGATCAGGAACATCCCCCTGGATCTACCCTCACTCCCTGCAACCTTAAACATTCCACACTCACTACCCCTCACTCCCTACTCCCTTTAATATCCCAGTCAGACTAATCC
>NW_025205242.1:8130-10246 GCF_004010195.1 Chiloscyllium plagiosum | reverse complement strand
TCTTTCAATCCGGTCTCCTGTCATTGCTGCTCATAATGCTGTCTCCTTTACACTGGGGAGACCAAACAGAGACTGGTTCGAGGACCACTTTCACTCTATCTGTAGGAATAACCCTAAGCCTCTCATTGCTTCTCATTTCAATAACCGACCTTGTGCTCATCCTAACATTTCGGTCCTGAGCTGCTGCAATGTTCCAGTGAAACACTACCCAAGCTCGAATTACACCTAACTTTACACTTTGATGTGCCACAGTCTGCAGTAGATAATACACAATTCCAAATTCACAGCCTGAATCCATTATGGCTGTTCTCCATTTTTTCCTATATTCTACTTCCTGGCCTCCCAATGATCTCGCCTGTGTTTTTTTTATCAATAGATTCAACTCATTTCTGCCATCCACACTTTAATTTACACCAATTTTATATCTGTTTCTCTTTCACCACAATTAAAAGCCCATCCCTCTGTGCCATTGCGTCTCCACTTGCTCTGTTTCCTATCATCCCTCGTCCACTTTTGCCAAGGCATTAAGCAGCCCTTTTCAGTTCTGAACAAGGGCCACGCTGGACTTGAAACGCTATCTCTGTTTCTCTGTCTGTACAGATGCTGACAGACCTGCTGAGTTTCTCCAGAAAGTTCTGGATTTGAACATGTTCAAAGGTATATGTCAAAGCTGCTCAAATGTCCTGACCCACTTGGATTGCCGTACACTGGGATGTGAAAAATAACAAAAGATGCACAAATATCTTGGTTCTGAAACTGCATAAGACTGGAATCATTGAAACTACAGAGTTCATATTAGAAGCCATGGAGAGAACAGAGTGAAGCACATTTAATTTAAACACATGAAAATGGCATAACTGCAAGGGAAAACGTTCAGATGAAAGTTAGAATTAGAATCGCTACATTGTGGAAACAGGCCCTTCAGCCCAACAATTCCACACCGATCCTCTGAAGAGTAAACCAAGCACACCCATTTTCTTATCCTATATTTACCCCTGACTAACGCACCTAACCTGGGAATTTTTGGTTTGTGGGAGGGAACTAAAGCACTCAGAAGAATCCCACAGGGAGAATGCATAAGTTCCACAAAGACGGTCGCTGGAGGATGGAATCAAACCTGGGTCCATAGCGCTGTGAGGCAGCAGCACGAAACACTGAGCCATGATGCTACCTCACGGAATATATTTTGGAGTATTGAAAAACATGACACGTAAGAGGTGTGACACAATAAATAAACGTCAGAGGAATGATTATATGAAAATGGAAGTGCTACCACATCAGAAACCAGAGTAGCTCACGGGGTACGGGTCAATGGGTCTCGGTATGAATTGGGCGACAGACATCAGAATTGCATTGCAGAAACTGCAGCTCAAACCCGAGAATTCATGTAATAGTGTAGATCACAGTGGGACAGAAGGAGAATTGGACTGAGTCACAATCTGTAACTTTTTGCCCAGGATAATTCCTCAGTCCATTATTCCCATTAAGCTGAATGATGTTTCAGTCACGATGTAGGTGAACATGCCAGGGTCAGAGCAGTGTGTAACTAAAACTGATGACAACCCATTTAAAGCTACCAGACTTGAGAACTCACTTACATTGCAAACAGCAGGACTAACATCTGATAGAGAGGACGAAATGATTACAAAACAAACAGATCAGATCGAAGCTCTGCAGTCCTGCCACAGCCAGTTAGAAATGGAGTTGAACTATGAAACAACTGACGAAAGAAGAGGACTCCACAAATATCTTTTTATAAAAATGTTCAATGGGATTAGTGTGTCGCTGGGTAGGTCATCATTTATTGCCCATAGGGTAGTTAAGAGTCAAACACATTGCTGTGGGTCTGGAGGTACAAGTAGGCCAGAGTAGGAATGAATGGCAGTTTCTTTCCCGAAAGGGCATCTGCGAACAAGATGGGTTTCCCACACAATCAGCAACTGTTTCATGATGATCATTAGACTTTTAATTCCAAACATTTATTGGATTTGAATTCCACCATTTGCTGTGGCAGTATTCGAACTCAGGCCACATGAGCATCGCCTGGGTCGCTAGACTAACAGCTAAAATACCACTAGGTTATTACTTTGCCATTCCCCGAAAGAATGGGACTTTG
>NW_025205242.1:3043-7241 GCF_004010195.1 Chiloscyllium plagiosum | reverse complement strand
CCTGTTGATCCAGCAGATGCCTCCTTCCTAACAGCTGAGAGCTTGTGACACATTTGCAGACTTTTTCCACAGACTGCACAGAAAGGAGTAGGTCATTCAACACATTGAGCCTCCTCCATTCTGGTTTTTTGGTCTAACATTTCTTCATTTTTTTTCACAAACAATGTATACTGTATATCCTTTGAAGTGATTAATTATTGGAACAATATGAATTAGGAACTTCGGTCCATCAATTTTGCTTTCCCATTCAATATAACGATGGTTGATCCTTTCTCCCCACACCAAACCTCTGCTGCAACCTTGTCCCTTTAGTGTCAATAAATACTTAATGAAAATCAGTGCCTTGGCTTCCACAGGCTTGTGTCGCATAGAATTCCCAGATTCACCAGTCTGTGAGTACAGACATTTATTCTCATCTCAATGCAGAGTTCCCTGACCGTACCTAATACTGTGGCCGCTTGTTTTAGACGTCCCAGCCAGGTGAATTATCATCCCTACTTCCAATACATCTCGCCCTGTCAGAGTATTATGTATCTCACTGAGATCTCCACTCATTTTCCTAAACCACATGGAATACAGATTCAGTTGCCCCAAACTCTGCTCCCACAACAAGTTTGTCATCCTAGAGATCAGTCTGGTCATTCTTTGCTGCTCTACCTCAATGTTGAAACTTTATTGCTGGAACAGCACAGCAGCTCAGGCAGCATCCAGCGAACAGGAGATTCGACGTTTCGGGCACAGGCCCTTCTTCAGGCCCTTCTTCAGGCACAGGCCCCGAAACGTCGAATCTCCTGTTCCCTGGATGCTGCCTGACCTGCTGTGCTGTTCCAGCAATAAAGTTTCAACTTTGATCTCCAGCATCTGCAGACCTCACTTTCTGCTCTACCTCAATGTCAGGTTTGTCCTTTATTAGGTAAGGAGACCAAAACTGCACACAATACTGTACAATGTTCGAGATGGGGTCTCACCAAGGTCATGTGCAGCTGCAATAAGATACCCTTATTCCTGGACTCAAATTCCCCGGAAATGAAGGTCAACACATCACTTACCTTCCTAACTGCTTTCAGTTACTCCAATAATACTTTCAGGGACTGGTGTACAGGGAGATCCAGATCCTTTTCAATGTTACATAAACCCACTTGGTGGGTCTATGTACACTGGGCAGCGTGCCAGTGCCAATAAATTCCCCGGAAATGAAGGTCAACACATCACTTACCTTCCTAACTGCTTTCAGTTACTCCAATAATACTTTCAGGGACTGGTGTACAGGGAGATCCAGATCCTTTTCAATGTTACATAAACCCACTTGGTGGGTCTATGTACACTGGGCAGCGTGCCAGTGCCAATCCCAGTATTGTCGTCTGGCTTCAGAATTCACTGCTGTGAATGGACGTCAGAGTTCGGCGAAGAAATCAACAAAAGTATGCATGTTGGTATCTTCACAGATCAACATTTTCACATCAATTCCTTTTGAAATGCTAGCCTGAAATTATATTTTTCCAACCAAAATGTTCAGTGTTACGTCAATCCACATTGCTGTTCATCTGCCACGTATTTGCCCATTCCCTCCACGTGTCTCAATTACCTTGAACTTCTTTCATCCACCACACCCAATCAATTCTCAGTTTGGTGCCATCAGCAGATTTTGAAACATTACATTTAGTACCCTCGAACAGATGTTTAATCTGCTTCCTGAATAGATGAGTGCCAAACATCAATTCCGGGAAAATCCTGCTCATAATTGCTTTCCACTCCAAAAAAAGGAACTGCTTATTCTGACTCACTCTTTCTTTCAGTTCTCTACCATTCTCAACCCATGCCAGTATATTAGATCTCACTGTTGCACACTGTTATGGGCCAGGACAGACCACCTCAAGTCATTTCAAGGAAGTAGAGCAGACTCAAACTTTGCTTTTTGTCTTAAGCAGGTGTGAGGCGGATATTCCAGGAGTGACGCAGCTGGTCAAACTACTTAGTTTTAAATAAAACAGAATTTATTTTCAAGGTTACGGAATTAAACACAAACAGAAGAGAATAGCATGCAGAATAACAATCTATCTGAAAACCCAACAGATTATCCTAACTTAATGATGTTAGCAAAATAAATTCATAAGGAATGGGTACATGGGAAGACAAAGAACTGACTTTCAATCCAGCCTACAAAAATGTAGGGCATTACTGTGTAACATGATTAGGGATGACAATACCAAGAGACAGCCAATTAGAAGCCGTATCCATGCTACTAGTCCCACAGTAAGTAGAACTAAAGTGACTATTCCCAGCTTTAGTCATTTTAAAGTTTTATAAATAAATATTTAAAAAAATATTAAAAGTTGTCTACTCAAATAATCTTTCAGGTGAAGCTTTCTGGTCTTCAGGTGCACTCCACTTCTCAACTGAGAATCTGAAAATGGTTGAAAGCCATTGGGTGGTACCATGGCACAGTGGTTAGCACTGCTGCCTCATAGCGCCAGGGACCCGGGTTCAATTCCCGCCTCAGGCAACTGTCTGTGTGGAGTTTGCACATTTTCCCCGTGTCTCTGTGGGTTTCCTCCGGGTGCTCCGGTTTCCTCGCACAGTCCAAAAATGCGTCGGTTAACTGAATTGGCCATGCTAAATTGCGCGTAGTGTTAGGTGAAGGGGTAAATGTCGGCAAATGGATCTAGATGGTTTGCTCTTTGGAGGGTCGGTGTGGACTTGTTGGGCCAAAGGGCCTGTGTCCACACTGTAAGTAATCTGTATCTAAATAATCTAAGGTGTTGTTTGAAGTACTTGAAACGATCCCCCTAAACACCTCATGGAAAATTCGAAAGGAAAACTCAAACCCAGGTTCTTCCAGGAGAGATATCAGAGAGAGGGGGATCAGCATGGACCTTCTTCTTTGGCCTGATAGCTTCACAACTGGCTGCCTGCTTTCAGTAAACAGCCAGTCTGTGAAAAATCAGTCCAAACAAATCAAAGCAGATGGTCTGCGCTGAGAAAACTGGCCACTCACCTTTCATAAGAACAGAAGGACTAGGAGCAGGAGTCGGCCATCTGGTCCTTCTAACCTGCTCTGTCATTCAGTAAGATCATAGCTGATCTACTCGTGGACTCATATCTACTTACCCGCGCTCTCGCCGTATCCGTAATTTACTTCGTTGTTCAAAACATATCTATCTGAGCTCGAAAAACATTTACGGAAGTAGCGTCAACTAATTCACTGGGCAGGGCAATCCATGGAATTACAAGCCTCTGGGTGAAAAGGTTCTTTCTCAATTAAATCCTAAATCTGCTCCCTCTGATATTGAGGTTATTCCATCCTGTCCTAGCTTCACCTGCCAGTCGAACCATCCTCTCTACTTTTTTTCTTACCTCTTCCCTTCATAATATTTTTAATGTTTCTATAAGATCCTCCCCTCATTCTTCTAAATTCCAATGAATATAATGCTGATCTACCCTGTCTCTCCTCATAAGACAACCCCTCACCTCCAGATTCACCAGAATGAATCTCATCTGCACCACCTCCACTGCCAGTACATCGCTTTGCAAGTAAGGAGGCCAAAACTGCTCACAATACTCCAGGTATGACCTCACCAGCTCCCTGTACAGCTGCAACATAACCTCCCTGCTTTTAAGTCCAACGCCTTTCGCAATGAAGAACAAAATACCATTTACCTTCCTAATTACTTGATGTACCTGAGATCAACCTTCGGTGATTCATGCACAAGGACACCCAGGTCCCTCTGCACAGCAACATGCTGCATCTTTTTACAATTCAAGTAATAATCCTTTTTACTGGTACTCCTAACAAAATAGATTATTTCATATTTATTAGCATTGTATTCCATCTGCCAGACCTTTACCCATTCATGCAATGTAACTATTTTCCTGTGCAAAGTTTCACAGTACTCTGTACATTTTGCTCTGCCGCTCATCTTCGTGCCATCTGCAAACTTTGACAAACTACGCATGCTCCCAACTCCACATCATCTATATAAATTGTGAATAATTGCAATCCCAGCACTGATCCCTGAGGCACACCACTCAGCAATGATTTCCAGCCAGGATATCACTCGTTTATACCCACTCTTTGCTTCCCGTTAGTCAACCAACCTTTTATCCATGTTAAGACTTCAGCCGTAACGCCATCCATCTTTATCTTATGCAGCAGACTACTATGTGGCACCATGTCAAAGCCTTTTTGAAACCTAGATAC
>NW_025205242.1:0-1526 GCF_004010195.1 Chiloscyllium plagiosum | reverse complement strand
ACTGAAGTAGATGCTTCATAGTCTGCCATTTTCCTGTTCTCTATTCGTTGGTTTTACTGTAAGGAAGCTACAATTATCTTCTCCAACATTTCACCTTGGTATATTGTACATTGAGAAGATTTTACATTTCACGCTTGTTAATGCACTCTTCCAAAACCCATTACTTCCTGTCTTGAGCTGTTCAATGATTGACCTTCCACAGTCATACAATCACAGAAGCATAGACTCTGTACCATCAAAAATACAGCACGATCTATATTATTCCAAATTTCCTACATCAGCCCCGTAGCCATGAATGGTATGACACTTCAAGTGCTCGTCCAAATAATTTTTAATGGTTGTGAGGTGACCCGTGATAACTGCCCCCCTTAGGAAGTTGATTCCAGATCCCATGAACCTCTGGGTGAAAAACAATCCCTGAATCATCTCTAAACCTAAAATCCTTCCCTTTAAAAGTGTGCTTCCCTGTTCTTGGCCATTTGACTAAAAGGAACAGCTGCTGTCTATCTACCCTGTCCATGTCCCTCGTAATCTTATACTTCTGACTCACGTCCCCGTCAGCCTTCTCTCATTCAAACTAAACAACCCGAGCTTATCCAGCCTCTCTCCATAGCTGATATGCTCCATCATTGGAAACATCCAAGTAAACCTCTGCACCCCCTCCAGAATAATCACATATTTCCAGTAATGTGGCTCCCAGAACTACAATCAGTATTCCATATTGGCCTCACTAAAGTGCTACATAGATCTTGTAATCTATGCCTCGATGAGTAAAGGTTATGCCTACTGCTTCCATTGACTTCTTACGTAACCTTTTATTCTCCTGTGTCATATTCAAGAATGTGTGGAAAAGCTCCCTATGAGCTTCCTTGTGTGCTACAATTCATTGCGTATTCCCCATTTAGTTCCTTCTTCCAAAGTGCATCACCTCAGTTATCAGAGTTACATTCCATCTGCCATTGATCCACCCATCTGACCATTCCACTGTATCTTACTGTAACATAAGACCTTCCTCCTCACTGCCAACCACCCGGTCAATTTTTTGTATCAAACACAGACTTACTTATCACACTCCCACTCCCCTTCTACATTCACACCTGCACCATTTATGAATACCATAAGTGATAAGGGATACAGCACTGATCACTGTGTTATACCAGGGGACAGCAGTCTCCAGTCACACAAACAGCCTTCCACAATAACCTATTTTGTGCAAAATTTTCTTTAACACTGATCTGAAACACATTGGTGTATAGTTCCCTGCTCTATCTCTACAAACCTTCCTATAAAAGGCTGTTCTCCAGTCCTCGGACACCTCACCTGTGACCAGATTCTATTTAAACATTTGCATCAGCGCCTTTCATCCCTTGTCTTCAACAGCAGCCTGAGATGTAACTGATCTGGACATGGGCATTGGCCCAATTTTATACCAGTCAATACATCAATCCCTGCTCACATCTTACATCAATCTGTAAAACAGCTTCCCAGTCCAACTTCTTGAATTCTGTACCTGCCTCCTCCTTTTC
>NW_025205241.1:8578-10245 GCF_004010195.1 Chiloscyllium plagiosum | reverse complement strand
ATTTCTGAATACTTGGAGGACTTTGGTGAAATAAGACAGAGACAGCATGCTTTCATCAAGGGGAGTTCATGCCTGACAAACTGGCTAGAATACTTTGAGGGAGTAATGTGCAGATTAGATTAAGGCGAACCAATAGATGTTATCCATCTGCACCTCAAGAATCCTTTGACAAGATGTCATGCATGAGGCTATTGAGAAAGATATAGACCCATGGCGTTAGACGAAAGGTGCTAGCATGGATAGAAGTTTGGCTGTCTGACAGAAAGCAGAGAGTGGGGATAAAAGGGTTCTTCTCAGGATGGCAGCCAGCGACAAGTGGTGTTTCACAAGACTCAGTGTTGGGACCACAAGCTTTCACTTTGTGCATACATTATCCATATGAAGGAACTGAGGGCATTCTGGCTAAGCTTTCAAACAGTGCAAAGATAGATCGGGAAACAGGTTCGGCTGCAGGATCTCCTAAACTTCCCACACCTCCGCTCTTGCACTCCACCCTTCCAACTACAACAAGTTAGAACTTCTCTGGTGCTCACCTTCCATCTCACCAACCTCAGGATACAACGCATCATCCTCTGCCATTTCTGCCACCAACAGTCAGACCCAACCACCAGAGATATACTTACCTCCCCACCCCTATCATCATACTGCTGAGACCATTCCCTCCACTAAGCCACCTTCCACTCCCGGCAACCTCCCTTGCCATTGCAAGAGATATGAAACCTGTGCCAACACCTCATTCCTCACCTCCACCGAAGGCCCAAAAGGATCCTTCCACATCAGGCAGAGAACATCCTGTATATCCAAACATTTCTTCTCGTCTGTCCATTGCTCCTGGTCTCCTTTACATTGGCGAGACAGGACATCAACTTGTAGAACGGTTCAGGGAACACTCTCGGACACACAAACCCAACAACCCCACTGCCCTGCGGCTGAATACTTCAACTCCCCCTCCAACTCTGCCAAGGCCTTGCAAGTTTTTGGCCTCCTCCACTGCCAAATTCTAACCACCTGACGTCTGAAGGAAGAACGCATCATCTTCTTTCTTGGGACCCTCCAAACACACGGTATCAAGGACAATTTCACCAGTTTCCTCATCTCCCTTCCCTCCACCTTATCCCAGATAAAACCCTCCAACTCAGAACCGCCCTCTTGAACTGTCCTACCTGTCCGAGAATGGTGCCAGGAATGAAAAGCTTAACATATGAAGAATATTTGAGGGCTCTGGATCTTATTTGATAGAGTTCAGAAGGATGTTAGGAGGTCTAATTGAAACTTACAGAATACTAAATGACCTGGGACAGAGTGGATTTTGGGAAGATATATCCATTGGTAGGAGAGACTAGTACCCGAGGGTACAGAGTAAAGAGAAGACCTTTTCGAACAGAGATAAGGAGAAACGTCTTCAGCCAGAGAGCGGTGAATCTATGGAATTCACTGCCACAGAGGGCTGTTGAGTCCCGGTCATTGAGTATATTTAAAAGTGAGACAGATAGGTTCTTGATTGTAAAGGGGATCAAGGGTTACAGGTAGAAAGCGGGAGAATGGGGTTGAGAAGCTTAACAGCCATCATTGAATGGCGGAGTAGGCTCAATTGATTGGCATCGATAACATTAACAGCATGACCCTCACCTGCCCATTCTGATCCTCGAATAACCATCTGAATTGTG
>NW_025205241.1:6225-8252 GCF_004010195.1 Chiloscyllium plagiosum | reverse complement strand
ACAACAATGTATCAGAATCTGAGAACTTTAGACTGGAATGATCCAACAATGTATCAGAATCTGAGAATATTAGACTGGAATATTTCAATAACAGACAGGAGTTTATCCTTGGGTCTTTTCTATCTTTCTTGGCATTGGATATCATTAGCATCACGTATCCAGGATATCCTTTGGATTATTCAAGGTGGTTACTATCCCATCCTCGCTATAGTTGGTGTTTCTGGTAAGTCATTATATCTGTCTACTAAACTGGGTTGAACTAAATTTCTGCTCATGATATTTAAATTTTGGAAAGTGCAAGACAATGTCTTCAGTTCCAAACAAAACCTCCTTTCCTTATAAATTATAACTATCAAACTACTATTTATAAATTACTCACTGATATGCGAGAAGGAATCAGACTGTTCTCAAATTCCATAATCCATTTTGCCCTTCACAGATTTACATCTCCATCTCCTCTCCACTCACCAATCGTGTCCTATACGACCTTCCCAGTCTCGTTCTCAGTCTCAGTGCAACTTCTGAATAAACCATGATTTGTGCCTTTGTTTAATCCGAATGCAACAGTTTCAAGTTCCTTCTAACCACATGTCCGTCACTAAATAATTGCTCTTGAGGATGTTTAACTTGTTCTCTGCACAAATGGGATGACAGTTTATGGTGTACAAGCCATTGAATCATACTCTAGAGCCACAGAATAATATTCTGTTAATATCTCATGAGAGAAATTGGTGGAATTTAAAAGCAACTATTTTCATTTGCTATGAAAGCCCATCCGCTTGCTCCAAGTCTTTTAGGGAAGTAAATGTGTCATTCTTCTCTATTCAGGTTTCAGTGTGGCTTCTGTGATGAACATGTGGGTGCACTGCACCTTTAAGAGAATTAAAAGCCAGCAATAACTACGTGACAGCACCAAGTGTTCGGAAAAATAGATTTAATGTAACATTTGGTCGAACAAATCGATTAGCTCACTGTCTCAAGACAAAAACAAATCCAGCCAAACAGTTTAAATTATATCTCAAAATACCCACCTCCAATCACGATTGAAGTTAGTATATTGAGAATCTTAAAAGTCAATGACAAAATCGTCCAAGACCGTGGGAAATTGAACAGGCTGAGAGGAGAACTGCCAAGTTACCAGCATGCAAACACTGCCTAAAAAATAGCTCTCCTCGTGGTATCTTTATTGATTAGTAACTGGTGAAGCAGAATTCCAAAGAAGAAAAGAAGACAGGAATATGAATAACAACTGAAAGCTGCTTGATTTTGAGATAAGAAGTTTCGTTTTGTAAATCATAATTAGGAGTCTAATCGGACTAGTATAGTGGGGGTGGGGGGGAGCGGGGAGGTGAAAGATAGGTTAGAGGAAGAAGTTGTAAATAGTCGTTCGTCTATTATTCCTCGTTTTACTTTAAGAAATAAAGTTGTTTATTTTTACTTTAAAGAGTATTGGACTCAAGAATTAACACAGGTTACTGCAGTGGATAAATCTTTAAGATAGGTTAGAGGAAGAAGTTGTAAATAGTCGTTCGTCTATTATTCCTCGTTTTACTTTAAGAAATAAAGTTGTTTATTTTTACTTTAAAGAGTATTGGACTCAAGAATTAACACAGGTTACTGCAGTGGATAAATCTTTTCTCTGTTGCTGGTTTTAAATTAAGCAGGAGAATTTATCCTATGTTGTAACACTACAACCCCACGGGAATGTGCTTTTCTCTTTACTGTTCTGTGGAACAGCTGAAGCAGCCACTCAGTTCAAGATCGGCATAACATGCTGCCCTGACCAGGGCTGCATACATCCTGTGAGAGAAGAACAGAAGTAAAGATAGCTCCCTTCCTCTGCCTGTTTCCCGTATTCCTACAGCTCATTTCTATTCAGGTTGGTGATCATCCCATAGTTTAGGTGAGTTCAATCTCATTGAAATTCTGCCCGAGAGTGATGCACATCTCCATACGCATCTCTGGTGTTGCCTTTATTGATGCTGACGTACAGATGTAAGGAACTTATAAATTCCATGTCAGTCGTA
>NW_025205241.1:0-3446 GCF_004010195.1 Chiloscyllium plagiosum | reverse complement strand
CTCCCTTTCTGTGTCGAAACATACAATAATGTCAATTGAACACCAAACGGGACCTTGTATGATCTCCTGGAACATTCTCTAGAAAAGTTGATTATGGATTATATGCAGGTGTGTCATTGCTCTTGTTGTACACAGTGCCTTTTAATCGCAAAATAAATGTTCCCACTTGAACATTTGTTGACATACTTTCATATGTTTGTGTAATTTGTATTTATTGGTAGATGCCTTCATAGTACGTATGTTAATATCAATGCATATTTTTCTGAAAATTCATTCTCTAGCTTTAGACTTCCTGATAAAAGAAAATATGTGTCAAGCTGATGCACTTTTCAGAACGTCATGGATGTTCAATAATATTTCCCAAGTAAGTTCGAAACTGATAATTCCCCAACAATAAGAGGGCCTCATTCCAGAAAAGAATAAAGGGAAACATCTTTGAAAATCTTCGAAAAGAATGATATCCTTTTTTAGTTTCTGGGATCAAAAAACGCACGCAGTGTTTCAGATGTGGTCTCAGCAATGCCCTGTACAGATGCAGTAAAACATTCCTGCGATTAAACCTGATACCCTTTGTTAGTAACAGCATTATTCCACTTACCTTCCAAGTCACTTGCTGCATCTGCAGACTGACTTCATATGATTCATGTCCCAGGAACATGGAGACTGCCTGAATCACAGAGTTCTGCAATCTCTCTCCATTTATATTGTTTACCATTATTTTATTCTTCATGCCAAAATAGACAACTCACCTAATGTTCTTTCTGCTGCAGGTTTGCTCATTAACCAGTTACAGCTTTGCAACCTGAAAATAAACATTTATTTCTATTCTATTTCCTGCTAGCGAAAGCTTCCCTCTTCCTGTGTAGCAGTTTAGGCAGGTTGAATGGCCTCTTCCTGGCTCTGTAATGTGTCTCAACGGGTTGAATTACTTCATTCCATGTTCCTGTGTAAATCCTTCGAGAGGCAGAATGTCTCCTCCTGTCTCATTGGAACGATCCTGTTTGACAGAATGGGTACGTTCCCAACGCTGTAACAGCATCTAGGGTTGGATTGAGAGAACAACACATGGGGTAGGGACAGCAGTGTATCTCTGTAACAGCCTCGAGGGTGGATTGAGGGAACAACACATGGGGTAGGGGCAGTAGTTGGCCATTCAGCGGCACCATTCAGAACGCTTATGGCTGATCCGATTGTGTCTGACCAACCGTCTCCTGTCTGTTCCCAATAAACATTGACACTCCTGTTCAGCAAAGATCAGTCAAGCTCAGCGTTGAATATCTTCAATACCCGAGTCTTCACTGCTTCCTGAGAATGAGGGCACTACGGAAAGCACAACACAAAAGAGAAAGGGATGCCCTTATTTCATTGTGGGACCAGTTATTTTAAACTGTGTTAACCTAACATCAAATCACCACTTCTTTTCAGACATAAGGACACAATAATTAGGAATAAACATAAATCATTCCGGACTTCAAACCTCTCCCACATTCCCACTGACCTTTTCCAATCAAGTATGTATCAAACACAGCCTCTGCTGCTGTCTCAGATAGAGAATACCTGATAGCATAACACCACGCGAGCATTAAAGCAAGGAGCAGAATGAGGCCATTCGGCTCATCGAGTCCATTCAAACTTCCATTCAAAATTTCATATATGTACCTTAACCTCATTCTTCTGCCTTTTCCCTAGAATCCTTGATCCCCTTACAAATCCAAACGTATCAATTTGCTTATTAATGACACTAGTGTCTGTGCCTCTGTGTGTCTGTATGTGCGTGTGTGCATGTGCCCGTGCTTCTCTGTGTCAGTATGTGTGTGTATGTGTGTGTGTGTGCGTGTGAGTGTGTTTGTGTGCGTATGTGTCTGTATAAATTTGCGTGTGTGTCTGTATGTGTGTGTGTGTGTATGTGTCTGTGCCTGTGTGTGTGTATGTATGCGCCTGTGTGTGTATGCGTGTGTTGTAGCCTCAAAGCACTCGACGAGGCTGATATACGCGTGTGTGTTTGCGTGTGTGTCTATGTGCTTGTTATCTGTGTGTTTGTGTGTCTACCTTTGTCTGTCTGTGTATCAGCCTGTGTGTTTATTATCTATGTTTGTGTCTATTTGTATGTGACTGTATAAGTCTCTATGTGTTTCGACATATGTGTATGCCTATCTCCTTGTAAGTATTGTGTGTTCATATATTGGAGAGTTTACCAATACTTCTGTGCATTTCTGTGTCTGCGCCTCTATGTAGTGAGGTATCTGTGGGTTTTTTTGGAAATAAAATGACTGTCGTTGGAACTGCCAGTAGGTCGAAAGTGAGAATTGCACTTCACTGAACATTGCTCCTTACTCGGTCGGTGGGACATGGATGTTTCAGGATCTCCACACGAGGCGTCCCCGTCATCTCCGGCTCGCACCAGGGTCCTCCCCACACGGGGAGGGGGAGGAGGTGAGGGGATGGATATCTGACACTCCACGCAGTACATTTCTGTCCTATTCGAGGGTATTTCTTCTGCATTAGGAGAAAGGGAGAGCGGGAGGGAGAGTGGGAGTGGGTGTCCCTGCCCTTAGTGCCGGTGTAGGAGTGGGGAATTGTGAGATGTGTGGAAAGAGTCAGTCGACAATTTGAACCAATATATTATTATTAGTGTGGGGCTATAGCGTAAGTGACAGTGAAAGAGAGAAAGAAAGTTGCTGAATTCAATAGTGAGAGTGGTCGTGCCTGAGCCTTATTTGGAGATAGAGCATGAACCTTGTTCGGGGATAGGTGCTATAACATATATACAGTGAGAGTGAGGGAGCAGAGAGAATACGGTGACACTTATCCAGACAGAGCGGGGAGGGTATTGTTGATTGTCCTGAATCGATGGACGTTTCTTCAGATCATCTCAGCGTCGAGTTCAGCCTCCCCGAATGTCTTGTCCAAGTCTATCACTAATAACGACACAGACCTATCCCTCAGATTCTATGGGATCAGTTCAGGTGGAGCATACAAATAGCAAGGCAAAAGCAAATATTGGTGCGTTATATTTCTAAAGCAAAACACTTGCGAAAAATCTGAGTATCATATGCCCTGAAAATTAGATATGCAAGTATTGTGGATACTGTGGTCTTATTGGATGGTCTCAAGGTGCATCTAAACTGCATTAACTAAGTGACTGCTCATGTTGTGAAAAATAAATTCCCTTAATGTATATGAGTTATGTTGAAGAGTATGTTGTGAAGCAAACTAAAGAGCAGGTTATTTTGGATTTGGTGTTGTGTGGTCAGGAGGGCTAATAATAACCTTGCTCTGAAGCAGCTTTTAAGGAATAGTGGCATTAATAAGGTGCACTTTACACTGTGCCTGTATACAATATAGAATGATTGAACATACTGGTTAAACATCATGGAAGACTCGAGGCTAGAGGGTCAAGTTAGCTTCAGTGAATTGGGAAAGTACATCATCACATTCAGTGATTG
>NW_025205240.1:1370-10243 GCF_004010195.1 Chiloscyllium plagiosum | reverse complement strand
CAAAAACCTGAAAGTTAGTATATGTTATCCCCTAGTTCAAGGAGGGGAGTAGAGTCATTTCTGATAATTATAGACAAGTAAGCCTTCCTGCTGTTGTGGCAAGGAGCTATAAAGGAGTGAAAGAGAGAGGATCTATAATCACCTACAGCAGAATAATTAACGAGGATAGTCAACACGATTTTATGAAAGGGAGGGCGTGTCTCACAAACTTCTTTATTTGAGAAATTGACCAAACAGATGGATGAGTTTAAAGCAGTCGATATGGTGTGCATGGATTTCAGTAATGAGTTTGATAAGATTCACCACGGTAGTATTTGCAGAAAATATGGAGGCGTGATATTGAGGGTGATTGGCGGTTGAATCAGAAAATGATTAGCTGAAAGAAGATAGAGGGTTGTGGTTGGTGAGAAGTGTTCATCCTGACGTTCAGTTACTAGTGATGTACCGTCGTATCTGTTTTGGGGCCACTGATGCTTGTCATTTTTATAAATAACCCTGACGTTGGCTTGGAAGGATTGGTTGGTAAGTTTGTAGATGACACTAAGGTCGTTGGAGTTGTGGATAGTGCAGTTGCAAGGTACAGAGGAACATAGATGAAATGCAGAGCTGCACTGATAGCTGGAAAATAGAGCTTAATTCTGCAAAGCATGAGTTAATGCACTTTGAAAGGAGTAACAGAAGTTCAGATAAGTGAGCTTATAGTAAGATTTTTGGTTATGTGGAATGAGCAGCGTGATCTCAATGTCCACGTAGATAGCGTCCTGAACGTTGACTCTCAGTTTGACAGGGTTGGTAAGCAGGCGTACAGTGTGTTAACGTTATTGGTAGAGGGATTGAGTTTCAGAGCTATGAGGTCATGCTGCAGCTGTACAAAATTCTGATGCGGCTGCACTTGGAGAATTGCTTATCTTTCTGGTAGCCACATTATTGGAAGGACAGAGAAGCCTCTGAAAGGTTCCAGAGAAGACTTACTCGGACGTTGCCTGGTTTGGAGGAAAGGTTTTATGAGGAAAGGCTGAGGGACTTGAGTCTACTTTCGTTCGACAAAATGATGTTGAGAGTTACTTAGTTGAGATAATTAAATGATCATGCGAGTAAAAGGGTGGACAGTGACAGATGTTGGCCTCGGATGGTGATGGCAATCCTGAATGGACTTAGCTTTAAAATGAGGGGTGAAAGATGTGGGACAAATGTCAGAGGTAGTTTCTTTACTCACATCGTCGTAATGGCGTGGAATGCCCTGCCTGCAAAGGTAGAAGACTTGCCAATTTTAAGAGCATATGCATGGCTATTGGATAGATATGTGGATCTAAATGGGTTACTGTATAGTTTGATTGTCTTCAGCTTGGTACCATAGAGGGTCGAAGGGCCTGTACTGCGCTGTAATATTCTGTGTTCTAATTATTCCTGCAGATGTACGAGTGGTTACTGACCCAAAATCTCGGCTGAGGAGTTTGTGATTCTGCAACTCAGAAAGGAGGCACCTTCATCAGATACAGATAAAAAATAAAACTCCTCATAAACCACCGGTTGATGTGTCATTTAATTTCTCAGGCCTGTTACAGAGGGATAGGCAGAGGTCATCCAGCTTCTGAGTTCTGTTACAAAGCGATAGAAGATGACCATTCGGCCGTGCGATCCTGCTACAGAGGAACAGGAGGCCATACAATTTATTGCGTCTGTTGCAGAGGGTCAGGAGGAGGCAATTCTCTTTCCCGAGTCTGTTATGGGGAAGAGTAGAAGGCCATTCAGCCTCTCGAGTCTCTTACAGAGGGGCAGGTGGAGGCCATTGAATGACTCAAACTTGTTAAAGAGGGACAGGAGGAGGCCATTCAGCCTCTCAACCTTTTCCCGAAGGACAAGAGATACGGGCCACTGTAGCCGACACCTGGAACTGACAACCGGAAGTGGCAGATACAAATCACTATAAATGCCGGAGGAAACATCACAGAAGCGCTTCACAGGAGGCTCCCAAGCACTGAGGATGTCACCTGGACAGGGGACGAAACGTCTTCAACACAAATTCCCAGCTCTGCGAACAGAACCACAACAATGAGCACCCAAGCTACAAATCTTCTCCCAAACGTAGATAGCTATTCAGCTTCTCAGTTCTATTACAGAGGGACAGCGTCACACCATTCAGCTTCCCGAGTATGTTGCTGAGGGAGAGGAGAAGGCCACTCAGTCTCTCTCGAGGTGGTTACGAGAGACAGGCGGAACCGATTCAGCCTCTTAAAACTGTTACAGAGGGACAAGAATTGGCCATTTTGCCTCTCTATCCTGTTAGAAAGTGACAAGAGAATGCCTTTCAACCTCTCTAGTCGCCTACAGAGGGACATGCGAAGACCTTTCACCCTTTTCAGACTGTTGCAGAGTGATGAGCAAAGGACAGTCAGCCTCTCAACCCTTCTACAGACGGACTGGATGCGGCCGTTCAGCCTCTCGAACCTGTTCTGAGGGGCAGAAAAAAGCCATGCAGCCTCGCGAAGTTGTTACAGAGGGGCAGGAGGAGGCTATTCAGCTTCTCGAGTCTGGTACCGAGGGACAGGAGACAGCTATTCAGCCTCTCGAGCCTGTTACAGGGGGAGTGGATACGACCATTCAGCTTCTCCAGAGTGTTACAGAGGGAGTGAATGAGGCCATCAGCCTCTCGAACCTGTTACAGGGAGACACGAGAAGGCCATTCAGCGTCCTCACCCTGTTGCAGAGGGGATGCAGGAAACTTTTCAACCTTTAGAACCTGGTACAGATTGACTGGAGGCAACTATTCAGCTCCTCGAGCCTGTTAAAGACTGACTGGAGGCAAGCATTCAGCCTCTTGAGCCTGTTGCAGAGGAACAAGCGCAGACCATTCACCCACTCATGCTTTTCACACAGGAACAGGAGGAGGTCATTCAGTTTTTCGAGTTTGTTACCCAGTAACTATTGGTTATAGAAGTTTTAATAAAGGAGACGCCTGCTCCAAACATTAAAGTCCTAAATTGGATGAAGTCCAATTTTGACAGGGTTCGGCAAACACCTTGAAAGTCTGATTGGGAACGGTATTCTCAGGTCAAGGGACAGTTGGAAAATGGAACGCCATCAAAAATTATCCTGTGACAGTCCATAGACAATGTGTTCCTATTCGTCAGACGAGCAATGCTGGTAAGTGCAAGGAGTGCTGGATGACGAGCGATAATGGTGTATTGGTCAAGAAAACGACGGAGGCTTACGTCAGGTAAACAGAGTTGCAATCGAGTGAATCCAAAGAGAAGCATACGGGCAGTAGGAGTGCAGTCAAGAGGGAAATCAGGGCGTACAAAAAGCGTCGTGAGATGGCTTTGGAAATAGGATTAAGAAGGAAACGAAGAAATTCTACTTGGACTTTAAGGCAAAAGAATAACGACAGAGGAAATGTGGGTCCTTAAAGATTAGCAAGGCTGTCTATGTGTGGAACCGCAAGAGATACGTGAGATATGAAACGAGTATTTCCCCTCAGTATTTACTGTAGAGAGGGTTATAAGAGCGAGAGAACTTGGATAAATATATATTGATGTCTTGAAAATTGTCCATATTGCAAGGAGAAGTGCTGGCAATCTTAAAACGCATAAAGTTGGGAAATCCCTGGGATCTGATCACTTGTATCCCCAAACATTCTAGCAAGCTAGGGAAGTAATTGTTAAGCCCTTTGCTGATATATTTGTGCCATCGATTGCCTTGGCAAACACCTTGAAAGTCTGATTGGGAAACGGTATTCTCAGGTCAAGTGATAGTTGGAAAATGGAAAGCCATCAAAAAGTAGCCTGTGACAGTCCATAGACAATGTGCTCCTATTCGTCAGACGAGCAATACTGGTAAGTGCAAGGAGTGCTGGATGAGGAGCGATATTGATGTATTGGTCAAGCAAACAACGGAGGCTTATGTCAGGTAAACAGAGTTGCGATCGAGTGAATCCCAAGAGGAGCATACGGGCAGTAGGAGTGCAGTCAAGAGGGAAATCAGGGCGTACAAAAAGCGTCGTGAGATGGCTTTGGAAATAGGATTAAAAAGGAAACGAAGAAATTCTACTTGGACTTTAAGGCAAAAGAGTAACGACAGAGGAAATGTGGGTCCTTAAAGATTAGCAAGGCTGTCTGTGTGTGGAACAGCAGGAGATACGTGAGATATGAAACGAGTATTTCCTCTCAGTATTTACTGTAGAGAGGGTTATAAGAGTGAGAGAACTTGGATAAATATATGTTGGTGTCTTGAAATGTGTCCATATTGCAAGGAGAAGTGCTGGCAATCTTAAAACGCATAAAGTTGGGAAATCCCTGGGATCTGATCACTTGTATCCCCAAACATTCTAGCAAGCAAGGGAAGTAATTGTTAAGCCCTTTGCTGATGTCTTTGGGTCATCGATTGCCTTGGGTGAGGTGCCAAAAGTCTTAGGAGTGGCTAATGTAGTATCATTTTTTAAGAAAGTAAGTAAAATCGAGGCAACTATCGACTCGTGAGCCTGACTACAGTGGTGACTCAGTTGTTGGAAAAGATTCTCAGGGAAAGCATATATATGTATTTGGAGAAGGGCAGAAATGAAGAGGGTTTATGCTTGGGAAATGGTATGTCATTAACTTGATTGGGTGTATTGAAGAAGTGATGAAGAAGATTGATGAATGCAGAGCCGTGGATATTGTCTTTATGTCAGTGAGGCTTTCGACAAGGTGCTAGATGGTAGACTGGTTAGCAAAGTTAGATCGCCTAGAATCCACGGATAGCTCGCCACATTTGGATACAAAATAAGCTTGAAGGTAAGAGACGGAAATTGGACGTTTGAAATTTGTTTATTAAACTGGAAGTCTGTGACCAACATTGTGCCACAAGGATCGGTGCGACGTCCATTGCTTTTTGTCATTTTGTAAATGCTTTCGATATCATTACACAAGGTAGTGTTATCAAGATTGTATATAATTCCAAAAATAACAGTGTGGTAACAGTGAAAAAGGCTATCTCAGAGTAAAACCAAACATTGATTAGAAGAGATGAGGAGTGGCCTATGACATTTATTTTAGATAAATGTAACGTATTGCATTTTTGCAAGGCAAATCAGGGCAAGACATACAGGTAGGATTCTGGGGAGTGTTCCCAAAAAAAAAAACAGACGTTCATGGAAATGATAGAATCCCTACGATGTAGAAATAAGTCATTCGGCACATTGAGTCCACAGTGATTCTCTGAGAGCATCATACCAGACACACCCCTAGCAGGTCTCTGTGACCCTGCATTTCCCATGGCTAGTCTACTTAGCCTAGACATCCGGGTCCAGTCAACGTAACTAGCACATCTTTGGACTCTGCGAAGAAACCAGAGTGTTACGGCAAGGCGTTAAACCTTTCTGCTAAGTAAACCAACACACAGAAATGTTCACCTCACATCGTAATCTGTTAAAATATGAGTGACAGAGAACTACCCAAATTTCACTACTTAAGAAAAAAAATATCAATTTTATTCTTTAGCTATGAAAATGAACATTAAACAAGTAATTACATCCCTAAGCCTCCCTTGTCTAAAAGATGCACTATCTACCCCCGACTCTATAACAATGTACTGATTCAATAAAGTGCCTATTAGATTTATAGCAAAACAATTTCAAAACCGACAGCGGCTATCGTATCTCGTGTGGATTCTCCTCTGTTTGTAAATCGTCCTGGGTCGTCTTTGGTGTTCTGCAAAGGTATTTCAGTTGAAACAGATACCTTTTTTGACAAACTTTTCGGGCAGTCTGCCTGACAATGGCAGGTGGTGCTCTTTTTCTGGCGAACTGTCAAAAATGCCTCCATTTCATATTCCAAAATATCCGTCGACTCATTGGTTCGATGTTGTCAAACAGTGAAATTAAAATTCGAATGGATGTAGTATCTTGTGGCAAATTTAAACTGATTGGTTACATTCGAACTGTTGTGAAAACAGCTTATCTATCTCCTTTACAGGACAAATTTTACATCTTCGAATTGTCCAGTACACTTTCTAACATGACACGTTATTGCTAGCTTTCACTCTCTTTTAAAGTTGCAGTGCATGCCTTCGACTTCACACCAGGACCATTCAAATGAAACCCAAGCAGACATGGGGACCATGTGCAAACTCCACACAGATAGCCTTCCAGATGTGGAATCAAACCCAGAGCCCTGCTGCTTTGAGGCTGAAATGCTAACCACTGAGCCACCATGTCGACTTGTGGGTCAGGTTTACAGTTCTTTGAAGGGGCTGCCGCTGGTAGACAGGGTATTGTAGAAGGTATTCGCTACACTGGCCTGTATTGTTCAGTGTTTTGAATTTTAGCTTTTGGATGACGTGTTGCAGCTGTACACGACATTGGTTCAGCCACTTTTGGACAATTACTTAATGGACAACAAATTGACAAACCATGGAAGTCGACAAAAGAATGGGAATAGTCGGATGTGTCAGCGTTCGGAGGGTTCAATAGCAGGAATGCGAGCAAAAAATAAAGGCATTGCCAGCACAGCTAAAATGATTAGTTGCATCACATTCTCAATCCACCTCACAGAACCAGCCCAGCCAATATAAACCCAGTCGTGATCCCTGTTCAGCATGGAACAGAGTGCGCACCAGGCCAGTGCACTTTTAAATATGATGTACAATCTATCTAGAGTGGAAAGCTACGCAGACAGCAACAGTACATTGAATTATAAATCCAGATTATATCTCTGATCAGGGTGTTACGCTGTGTCCAAAACCCTAGTGCATTGGTCGGTAACGTTGTATTAGACGGCTGCCCAGCGTGGGAAACCTGAAGCGCCTGCTGGAAGTAACAGGGCATGCAGCACCTAATGATATACAGTTCCATATATCTAATGTGCCATGACAAGAAATGCTGTGGTTTTGAAACTCGCTGCCAGAGAGAGATGGTGGGGGAATCAGCTGAAATACCAAAAAAGGAAAGAGTTTGGAATATAAGCAGAGAGCGGAAGACTGAGAAATAGCATAGCGTAATGATCTGGTCACAGGTTTCAGAATGCTTAAATGAGGACATTTCGACAGTATCTTGAACATGTGCTAGAGTTTTCAGAAATGAAGGGTGAACGGGCTATTGCGTGTTCAGATGACGGTGAGATTTGGATGATTATTTTTTCTGCTGTTGTGTAACTTGGAGTGGGGTTAAAAGATTTTTCGTGTCATTGAGTTGAATCTAAGAAAAAAAAATGTCTCAGTGTCATTTTTATTGTGTGTGGCAGAGATCATCTGCACGAGGCCGAGATCGTTTTCTGGTGCTATGTTATCGAACTCGCCTCATTGATGAACTATCCATCCCATCGTCTTCCTCTCACTCGATGCCAGTCATCATGTCTGGAGGTAAGCATTAATGCCCTGACACCTCTGAATATTCCGTGATCTCTTGCATTGTATCCACATTTCAAAGACCAATGGACACAGTGATAAGCATTCTGAAATCGGATCTGCCCTGCACAGTTAAGACCGAGCATGACATATAAGGGGCAATTGCGCAGTACAATCTATCTAGAGTGGAAAGCTACGCAGACAGCAACAGTACATTGAATTATAAATCCAGATTATATCTCTGATCAGGGTGTTACGCTGTGTCCAAAACCCTCGTGCATTGGTCGGTAACGTTGTATTAGACGGCTGCCCAGCGTGGGAAACCTGAAGCGCCTGCTGGAAGTAACAGGGCATGCAGCACCTATTGATATACAGTTCCATATATCTAATGTGCCATGACAAGAAATGCTGTGGTTTTGAAACTCGCTGCCAGAGAGAGATGGTGGGGGAATCAGCTGAAATACCAAAAATGGAAAGAGTTTGGAATATAAGCAGAGAGCGGAAGACTTAGAAATAGCATAGCGTAATGATCTGGTCACAGGTTTCAGAATGCTTAAATGAGGACATTTCGACAGTATCTTGAACATGTGCTAGAGTTTTCAGAAATGAAGGGTGAACGGGCTATTGTGTGTTCAGATGGCGGTGAGATTTGGATGATTATTTTTTCTGCTGTTGTGTAACTTGGAGTGGGGTTAAAAGATTTTTCGTGTCATTGAGTTGAATCTAAGAAAAAAAAATCTCTCAGTGTCATTTTTATTGTGTGTGGCAGAGATCATCTGCACGAGGCCGAGATCGTTTTCTGGTGCTATGTTATCGAACTCGCCTCATTGATGAATTATCAATCCCATAGTCTCCCTCTCACTCGATGCCAGTCATCATGTCTGGAGGTAAGCATTAATGCCCTGAAACCTCTGAATATTCCGTGATCCCTTGCATTGTATCCACATTTCAAAGACCAATGGACACAGTGATAAGCATTCTGAAATCGGATCTGCCCTGCACAGTTAAGACCGAGCATGACATATAAGGGGCAATTGCACAACAATTTGTCGATAGGACACGGGGTCCTGGTTGGATGGGCTAGTACAGAAGAGGACAATTCTCTTGCCAGAGGAAACCACAACAACCGATCCACAGAACATGATCGGAGCTCACTACCCGGTTCAGTGAAGTGTCTGCGATCTGAAGATATGTCCAGAAATACAGGACAAGCTTCAATAACCTTCCCCATACTGTCAGGCGAAGTGTGACCGTATCTCTCTGCTGCCTCATACCCAATACATGTCTGTTATAACACTTAGCCCGAACAACGCTCATGCTCAAGCACACTTGCTACTGCATGCAACACCTTCCCTATCTGTTGCTCTCTCTTTCTCCTCCTCTCTCCCCGCCACAGGACTCCCAAAATAAATAACACGACATGGCGACAATACAGTGAATTGACTCCTTTCAGACACCTCACTATTTCCCGCCCACATACAGCGGCATTAACAGTAGTGCCACCCACTCTCAACCTCACTCACTCCCTGTCTTTCTCCCATTCCAGGTGAAACAGC
>NW_025205240.1:0-968 GCF_004010195.1 Chiloscyllium plagiosum | reverse complement strand
TGGATGCTGCCTAACCTGCTGCACTTTTCCAGCAACACATTTTCAGCTCTGATCTCCAGCACCTGCAACCCTCACTTTCTCCTCCTATACACAAAGGGTCGTCTGTTCCTACACCTCCTTTATAACTGCACAACCTGTTTTAAAATGTCTTTCAATTTTCTTCCTGTCAAAGTGCATCACCTCTGCCTGTTCTGCATTGTCCCTTATCAGCCATATACCTGAACACTGCACAAACTTGTTACCGTAACTGTTGGAGTTCCACACAGTCCTCCACAAACTTATCCAGGCTTGGTATCTGCAAGCATCGAAATTTCGTTCGAAAAACACCCCACACAGAACAACAGAAATAGTGATACACTGACTCGTGTGGCCTAGTGAAATACTGAAACACTCACGACAGAGCAAATGAAACATTGACCAACTGCCCATGGAGCCCGTCAAATAATGACAAGCTGCCAACTGAGAAACAAAAATAATGACAGGAAAGAAAGAGAGCGAGTGACATGGTGACGAACTCACCACGAAGCATGAGAAATGCTGACACACGCCTGATATCATCATACTAATGTGTGTCTCCGTGCGTCTACATTCCTGCATGCTGCCAACTTGGACCATGCTATGAGCTGCAGTCCTCTCTCTCTTACTGAATCCTGGATTGTATTTACCTGCACTGCCACTTGTGCAATGGCATGAGGAGGCCATCAGAGGCTGGTATGTTGTCACTTAAACCACAACCAAGACGGTCAGACCTCATACACATGCACACACACCAACAAACACACACACATCACACACACACACACGCACACGCACACGCACACACAGCTGTTGTTGAGTGGTTTGAATTGCACTGAGTGCCCTCACAATGGAAAATGTCCACGTTCAGAAGTGTGTATACTGCTTCTGCAATGTGGAAATGAATTGTCTTTGGGCGTTATTCCTGATACAGCATACCCATTTAAAAGCCT
>NW_025205239.1:6772-10241 GCF_004010195.1 Chiloscyllium plagiosum | reverse complement strand
TGAGGATTGATAACCCAACCACATTATCTGATTTCATTAAGTGGCTTAAAGCTCCTCATGGTGGTATTGTTGCAAGTTCACCTAACAAGAGTAACAGCTGCAGCACGAACTTAACGGTGTCAATGTGAAAGTGAATGTTACTTTGTGCAATGCCCCAGTGGCATGTGAGGAAGGATAGAATGGAAGAATAGTGATTGGGAAAGGGAGGAACGTCTCCGAGATTAGGTGCAGATAAAGTTTGAAGCAAAAGAATCATCACCTTCGAGAGCATTATAACCTTAAAAATTGACTTCTTCCTTTATGCGTTTGTTTTGAAAGGGTTATATGGAGTAACATGGAACAAATTCGCATTACTGATACTCGGATTTGAATGGAGGTTGCTTCGGCCACAATGCAGAGGATGAGCCACTATACGATCACATGAAAAACTCAACAGTAAAAACAATAAATGCAATGGCTAAGATTGGCGAGGAACAGCACCACATGCACAAGAGAATAACCTACTGAGATTGGGTTGTATCGTCATCTTCGATGTCCTCAGTGGCTGTGGTGAGTCCATCATTGAGAATGTTGAATCCTGATTTCGATTGATTGCGAGAAAAGATGAAATGTACAGGCTTAGCAAACAAATTGTTGAAATGTTGGTTTAAATAACAACGAAGTTTCTCATCTTTACTTTACCAGTGCCTCGGGACAAGGTTGTAACTACGTTGCACACTTCAATCACACCGGTTTCCAGGTCTGGAATCACAGAAATTTAGCGACGCAGTTGTGAAGATACGATCGGAAATTGAGGGCGGAATGAACGCATGAATCTCTACTCTTTCTGCCAGTGACCAAGTCCGTGAGCATGCAGTTCTTCGATGAAGGCAGAGAGGCGCGTGAAACGCCCAGGATGGGAGCTCAAAACTAGGCTGGAGCGACTGGAATAGGGAGCTGTAGGAGAAAAGGCTGGTAGTTCTAACCTTATCTGGATACACTTCAATTGACATGGCGCAGTAACCTTTGGGTTGATGGAAAGTATCCTGAGCCATTTTAATCTGAACTGAAATAGTTTTTGGCAGCATACATTTTTGTGGATTGAGGGAGGATCTGCCCCAGGGAATTGTCACAATTATAAATAAACATTTCGCAAAGACTGAACTCGTCTAGGTGTATCTGTGCGTTGTGAAATGGGCTAAATATCAGTGCACTCTGACATTAGTCATGTTCTGACTTTGCAGTCGGTTAATTTTCTGGAAGGAATTTTAAAAATACTTTTTGTTTTATTCAATTTCCTGCTAGCTTGTTCTGGTCTGATCATTGATGTAACATGAACAACCGAACATTAATATGATTTTGGGATTCGGTTCGACGTTCCCTCGAATTACGGAAGAACAACAGGAGAGCAGAGGTGAAATTTATCAGAATAGCAATGATCAAATTGAATGAATGGGCAGACAGAGGATGATAGGAAGCTTCATGGGGATAAATGTCTTTTCTTTGCCAATGAAACTACCCGCGTCACAAAGTGTCTCACCTGGACTGACAGAAATGAAGTGTATAAGTCCTTCTACATTGAGTGAGGCGGGGAGAATGTAAACACAGCAAGCTCCAAAAAAAAACAGAAACATTTGTTCTTTTCTAAAGCTCAGTCCCGGACTGACTAAGATGACCTTTGGAAAATTATTTTGCACAATATCCGAAGAGGACTTACAGATTCGACCACGAAAATCATATTAAATATCAAAATAAAATCATACCACTTTATTCGCTACATCCCCTCTTTTGACACATGGTCCTCACTGTGTGTTAATTGGCATAGATTGGGAATAATGATCGCGTTGACAGGGTTTACCAATGGGGCCACACCACACCCATTCCCTCATTCTGCACTCTGCCATTGTACATTCACGCTTGTCCTTCGGCGTGGCCAGCGACTCGACCTCCTATATGTCTGCTTTGGATTACAAATATTTGACATACACATTTCAACTGATCACTTGGTGGCTGCTGGTCTGCTGTCCTTCCCGGTGAGTTTGCATTCGCATTGCCTTGAGAAAGGGAATCGTACTTTTTCGTGTGGGCTTCATATTGACAGACAACGAATGATTTAGGCAGTAGGACCACTTCCAGGAGGTCAGAAGTCAGGCCATGGTGTATTTTGGACTTTCCAGTGTAGGTCGAGAAGCCCCTGTGTTTCCACAGAGTTCCACAATTATGTACAACCCCGAATGCTTATCTGCTGCCTGTGTAAATATTCACTATCATTCACTCAGGCAATTGATATACCTCAGTCAAGGCAATCAGCTCTGCTGCTTGAGCTGACAGATGACAAGGGAGTGATTCTGCTTTGACTACCTCGTGGGTAGTTACTACAGCATACCAAACACAATTCTGGCCTGTCCGTTTGCCCCTGAAGGCGGACCCATTCACAAAAAAAACGCAATATCCTGATTCTGAGTTTGTGAATCCTGCACGTCTGGTCTTGGTGAGTTACAGCGACACAGTTATGTGGGTCTCTGTCTCCTGTTGTGGCGAGAAGGCTAGCAGCATTACGGACGTTACATCTCGTTATTGTGATGTTAGGCATCTCCAATAGTACAGTATTGTTTCTGAGCCAACGTGCTGCAGACATGTGTGCTGTGTTTTGCTCGGAAAACAGTAAGGATGCATGTGGGACCAGGAGGGTTAATTCTACAAAGCCGACTGTGTCCCTGGACGCTACAACAATCTTTTTAAGCTGCAAACACGGCTTGCAGGCATAAAGGCAATCTTGCCGCTACGGGCTCTAGGTTTAGCCAAAATGGAAGCTACCTGCCTCAATTTTCCCAAATTCTCCTGCATCAGCTCAGATGTCATGCATCTACCGTTTGTACAAAAGGCTTGTTTGGATTCGGACCCCCAGTGTAGGTGTGGTTTGGAGCGCCTTTTAAATTCAACTGCAACGGTCTCTGGTTCTGCAACTCTAAGCCATTGAAAATTTCATTTAGGGGCACCTCAAGGGTTGTGTAATGTAGGATAAAAAATCGACAGTAGGAGTGCAAGACCAAAAAGAATAGCAATTGTTACTTCGTGTGAGGCTTTGGAATTTGCTGGATTACTTGAACTTTGTCTTGACCAATGCCCTTCCCTTGTTCAGACAAGAAACGACCAAAGAAATGACAAGAAATGACCTGTTGTTGCACAAATTGTAGATTTGCGAAACAAGCTTTATGCCCATTCCTGGCGAGATGGCAGAGCGACACAAGCGTATCTTTCTCACATTGTTCCTCTCTTGGTGCTGCTATTAAGCATTCGTCTACATACTGCAGAAGCGCTGACCCCGGGGTTAAAACAAAAATCTCCAGACTCCAGCATCGAGCCTCATTAATTATGGTGGGGGACTCACAGTCATCTTGACAAAGTCGCTTGAATGTATATGATTTGCCTTTGAGTGGAAAAGTGAACCAGAATTGACTTTCTGGGTGTACCGGTACACTAAAGAAGA
>NW_025205239.1:0-5883 GCF_004010195.1 Chiloscyllium plagiosum | reverse complement strand
AATTTAGTTTCTTCATATCTGTCCTTATGTGTACATTGAACCAGGTACGCACATTGTCGCTGAAAACAGAATCTTTCGTTTTTTTGTGCCTGCAGTATGCATCGTCTCAAATTCTGCCACCTCTCGCTGGATGCCTTCGCCAATGGTACGTGAGGAAAGGTGCCTTCCACATCAAAAGGATTTTTTTTTCTCATTCCTTGACTGTTTGTCCCTGATATAGTAGTTTACTGGCATTGTATGTTTGCTATTAACTTTACATTTTTTTCTGTCTATCTGCAACACATGCCTCTGCAAAGTCAGGTAATTACTTATTTGTTTCCCTGTGCTTTTATTGGATTCAAAATAAATGTTAATTTACCATTACAATGGACATCACATTATTTTACAGGTTGCGGTCCAGCGAGGGTCGAAGTGCCTGTACTGCATTGGAACGTTCGATGTTGTCAGTTACATTTCCTGCTGGTTTCAGATATCTCTCCTCACTCTGGAAGCTCCCGGTCGCATGTTCCAAAGATTTGTCTGCACTTCAGTTAATCTAGGCAACTGTATTTCCTGCTCAGAATGTGATCTCTCTCCAATGGAGAGAGGAAAATAAAGTCGGTGACAAAGCTGTGATCACTTACGATCTGTCCAGAATCAACAAAAACTATCCCGATCTTCCAGTCTCCTATAACTTCAACATTACACTGTGTTCCCACCCTTCAGGCTCTCTGCTTGTATTCCTGATGAAGGGCTGTTGCCCGAAACGTCGATTTCACTGCTCCTCGGATGCTGCTTGAACTGCTGTGCTTTTCCAGCATCACTCAAATCTAGACACTGTGTTCCCAGGCCATCATTTCAGTCTCTGTTCTGCTGCAGTGCTCCTTCAAGACACAACACAAGCTGGAAGACACGCAACTCATTTTCTACCGACAGACCATGAAAACTTTAGGACCCAACATCAAGTTCAATCATTTTAGAAACCGTCCGCCGTCTTACACATTATTCACCCACACTCCCTTCCCATTAGTTCTGAAGACGGATCGTTGGACTCGAAGCGTTAACTTTCCTTCCTCATCAGAGATAGACAAGAGCTGCTGATTTTGTTCAGACCTTTTGGCTTTTGTTCTGAGAACTTTGTTTTTCTGTTGTAATCACCAGATACTGGAAGTGTCTGAATGCAGGAGGAGAATTTCACAGGAGATGAAAAGAATGGAAAGGTTTTGACCACTCCCATTGTGAAGGTACACGAGCTAGACTGGGGATGTTGCTCTAAGCGCAGAGAAGGCTGAATAAGAAACCGATTAACGTGCTCATTTTATGAAGTGGATCGATATGTGTGACAGAGATAAGCCTGCATTGGGAAGGAATAGAGTAACATAACTGGAAGACAGGAGACAAGGAGGAGATTTAGGAAGAATACTTATCTGAACATGTGGTAAAGGTAAGTGTCATGAGAACGTTTCAGCAGTCTGTCGCCGAACACTTGATGAGCCAGAGCACTAGTGGATCAGGACCAGGTATCCGAAAGTGTGACGAGGACAGACAGGCGCGAGATGGGTGTCCTGAATGCAATGCGTCATAGGCAAACTAGTGTGCTTACGGATTACGGCTGGCGCGGCTCTGTGGCGCAATGGAAAGCGCGTTGGACTTCTACATCTCTGTTCAGGTTGCTATTCAAAGGTTGTGGGTTCGAATCCCATCAGAGGAGAAAGTGAGGTCTGCAGATGCTGGAGATCAAAGTTGAAACTTTATTGCTGGAACAGCACAGCAGGTCAGGCAGCATCCAGGGAACAGGAGATTCGACGTTTCGGGCACAGGCCCTTCCTCAGGAATGAGCAGAGAGTGTTCAGCAGGAGAAGGTAAAAGGTAGGGAGGAGGGACTTGGAGGAGGGGCGTTGGAAATGTGATAGGTGGAAAGAGGTCAAGGTGAGGGTGATAGGTCGGAGTAGGATGGAGGCGGAGAGGTCAAGAAGAAGACTGCAGGTCAGGAAGGCGACGTGGTCGACGGTGCCCTCCACCGCATCTCCTCCACTTCCCGCTCCTCCGACCTTGAGCCCCGCCCCGCAATCGCCACCAGGACAGAACCCACTGGTCCTCACCTACCACCCCACCAATCTCCATGTACAGCGCATCATCCGCCGTCACTTCCGCCACCCCCAAACAGACCCCAGCACCAAGGATATATTTCCCTCCCCTCCCCTATCAGCTGTCCGTAGAGACCACTCCCTCCGCGACTCCCTCGTCAGATCCACACCCCCCACCGACCCAACCACCACTCCCGGCACCTTCCCTTGCAACCGCAGGAGGTGCAACACTTGCGCCCACACTTGCTGGGCTGGAATTCTGGCCAAGGTTATGAACGTGAATTTCTGACATTTTGAATCTTACTCTGGATTCTTTCGGCTTTACGAATTAAACTGAATTTAATTTGCCCTTGCAGAACATTATTCAATCTTCACTGTGCATAAAAACCATGCCACATGCTCGTGCACGTAGTATGCTGAACATTGTTGATATTGTGTGCAGTGTGGGTTGATGTCTCAGATGAACATGCCAAAGGAAGTTGGTGAAATGTCAGTGAATCGAGTTCACTGACGAATTGAAGCCGATA
The DNA here is from genome assembly GCF_004010195.1 of Chiloscyllium plagiosum. Lineage (NCBI taxonomy): Eukaryota > Metazoa > Chordata > Chondrichthyes > Orectolobiformes > Hemiscylliidae > Chiloscyllium > Chiloscyllium plagiosum. The sequence goes on along the minus strand of NW_025205239.1, from coordinate 3,290 downwards.
GAAGGAAAATCTCAGTACAATGGCCACATAACATTCCCTGTGACCAACGCAGGAAGCCATGGTAAATGTATGCAGTATTCAATAAAACCGATTTTCACCACATTTATCTGTGCCATTTTCCTGAAGCTGACGCTTCATAATCGATGATCCATTATCAGTATAACCACCTCTGCACTGCGTGTCCTTTCAGATACACAGAAAAAGAATGAGTAATTGGGTTGAGGGGCCCAGTGGTAAGATCAGGAGCCGTTCGTCACCATTAGACGGCAGATCCAGTGGTGCAGTTAGTTAGCTTGCTGTACTTGCATGACAGAATGGCAGCACATGAACTGCCAAAGTTGTGCATTGGATTCTCGCCAGGTGTTTGTTTTACTGATACTGACCAGAGATGATTGCAACTTCAAGTTGAAGAACAGTTTAAACACGGAATATTACATTGACATAAAGTGCTTTTGGCACTAATGTTGCACCGACCTGTAAGACCAATCTGAAGTCCATCTGACCAGCATTTTGACATTATAAGCCGTAAGTTTATCCAATGATCATTTAATTGCCCTGAAGGTTGGTGAGTCTACGACTGTTGAAGACTGGGCATTCTGCACCCTTACGACTCTCTGAGAAAGGCATCTACCTCGGCATCTATCACCCTCAAATTACATCTATATGCCCTTTTGCCAACCATCACCATTTGAAGAAAATGCCTTCACTGTCCACCTTACGGCAAACTCTGATAATCTTTTATGTATCTATTAATTCACTTCTCAATCTTCTTATCTCTATCAAAAACAGCCTGAAGTCCCTCAACCTTTCCTCGTAAGACCTTCCCTTCACAGAAGGCAATATCCTTGGAAAAATCGTCTGCAACCTTTCCAATGCTTTCACATCCGTCCTATAACGTGGTGACCAGAACCGCAAGCAAATCGACAAGTTTGGCCATGCCAGACAAATGTCAGGAGCTGCAAAGTGATCGTTTGCCCCTGAAACTAAATCCTTCTCCCAATAAAAACTAACACACTGTGCTCATTGCAAACAAATCCATCTACATGTGTGTTAACTTTCAGAGTTTTATGTATATGGACGCCGAGATCACTTTGGTCATCTAAGCTTCCAAGAATATTACAATAAGCCGAGAACGTTATATTCTTGTTGCTCATTCCAAAGTAAAACACCTCACACTTTTCCACAATAACCTCCATATGCCAACTCTGAGCCCCGATCTTCAGATTATTCATATCCCTCTGTAACCTGCAGCAGACTTCGGCACTGTTGACAACTCCATCGATTAAGTGTGTTCTGCGAATTTACTCATCCATCATCCCATGCCCGAACCCAGGTCACTTATAAAGGTGACAAACAGCAGTGGACCCAAAAAGGAACCTTGTGGTACACCATGAGTAACTGAACTCCAGGATGAATATTTTCCATTAACTACCACACTCTGTGTTCTTTCAGCGAGCCAATTACTGATCTTAACCGGTAAATCACCGTCAATCCCATGTCTCTGTATTTTATGCAACAGCCGACCGTGCCTTCGTGAAAATCATATCCACCATGTTAACCACTTTACTCTCATCCACCTGTTTGCTGACCTTTTCAAAAAGCTCAATAAAGTTTGTTAAGCACAACCTGTTATTCACAAAATCGTGTTGACTGTTGCGAATCAACTTGTTCCTTCTTCGGTGATCATAAATCATATCTCTAATAATCTTTCCGAAAAGTTCACCTACAAGGAAGTATGACGACTGTTCTATAATTACCAGCGTTCTCCCTACTCCCCTTCGTGAAGAAGGAGACAATATTTGCTGAACTCGATTCTTCTCGCACTAATCACATAGACACTGACGAAATAAAGTTGGAAGTCAGAAGTTCTGCAATCTCCTCCCACGATTCCCAGAGAATCCTAGCATACATCCCATCAAGCCAATGGGACAAATCTATTTTCAGGCTTTCAAGAATTGTTAACAACTCGTATTTATGAATGTCAATTTCATTTATTCTAACAGATTGCATCTCAAAATTCTCTTCGACAACATTGTCTTTTCCATTTGAGATATAATGAAAAATATACATTCAGCGCCTCTCCTATCCTCGGACTCCGTTGACGATTTCGTACAGGCCCGAATCATATCCTAGGCTCTTGACAGGCCCGAATCATATCCTAGGTATTCTTTTATTCTTGAAATGACAAGAGAAAGCTTCAGGGTTTTAAATGACCCTGCCAGCTAAAGACTTTTTATGTCCCCTCTTCGCTCTGAGTTGCTCTCACTTTTGGCCCTTCCTTGCTAGCTTTTAATTTTCAAGTACCCTAACTCAGCCTACATATTTCATGCTTAGACGCACTGCCTTCTCCCTCTTGACAAGAAATTCAACTTTTTGAGTAAAAATTGCTCCCTGTCTCAACCTCATATTCCCTGCATGATGCACACATATTTGTCAAGGACATGCATGAGCGCTTCCCTGAACAAGCTCCATATTTCAAGTGTGCAAAACCCCTGCGTTTGCTTTCCCATCTGGTGCATTCTAACTCTTGCCTGATCGCATCATACTGACCTTTCTTCCAGCGGAACCTCATGCTCTGCTGTTTCGACTGCCTGATTTTAATCTCAGAATATTCTAGTTCAGCAGATTGAGTCGGATCCTCACCAAATATCCTTTCTGCTATCATAGTACTGTCTTTGACTAAAAATGCCACATCTCCCCCTCTGTAAAGACGTTCCTGTTCTTACTGAAAAGACGAAACTGAGGTGCCAGGAACAACGATTCCTTTCAGTGCTCCATTATGTCTCTGAAATGGCCAAAATATTGAAGCCCCAGTCAACAACCCATGACACCTACGTTATATCAGGTGCTCCTAGTGGTGAAGTAGATACACCTCAAACCAACTTCATCCTTGCCAACATTCAGTTGCAAACCCGAAAATCTATTTATGTCCTAACCACTCAAAACTTCCTGCAAACTGCAGCTAAAATTTAGGTTCGCACTCTGCTGCTGAATTCGTTTAAACCCTCCTGAGGAGCTTTAGAAAATTACCCACTCAGGATATTGGTACCCTTCCGGTTCAGGTAAAGACCATCCTGTTTGTTGAGGTCCAACCGACTCCAAAATATGCCCCAACTATCCAATTCCCTATCATCTGCGCCGTCCTTAAAACCACGTGTTCATTTGCTCTCTCTCTATTCTTTCCCTCACTCTCACGTGGCATGTGTAAACAATCAGAGAGAACAACTCTGTTTGATCTCGATCTAAGATGTCACCCCGGATCCCTCAGTTTCTGCCATGCATCCACATCA
>NW_025205238.1:7167-10241 GCF_004010195.1 Chiloscyllium plagiosum | reverse complement strand
TCCAAACCTGACTATGTTATTCAGCCTGTGCCGATAAGGGTGATGCTGCTGTCGTCTGGTGGACTCACCTCTACATTTCAGAGGCTGAGTGCCAGCATTCAGATACCTCCACATATCTCCTGCTGGTCCATAACCCTACCATGGCACATCAGGCTATTTCATTAACTACATCTGACCACATTTCATCTGGAGATTCCCACTCACTCGCCCCTCCCCCCACTCACCCCCACCTTACGGTCCCGAAGCTGATGGTCCTCTGATAGCAGAGTTCACTTTTATCTTCTCCTGAAAATCCACAAACAGAACTGCCCAAGCAGACCTATTGGTTCAGCCTGGTCCTGCCATATAGAGGGGGTGCATGGATACATACGTGGGCCCATGTTATACCTGTTCCTTCATGGAGTACGTAGACCATTCCTTGTTCTAGTTCTATTCCAGCCCCCATCTCTGATACGTAGATGATATCATCGCTGCTGCTCCTCTCTATTGTCCAGAATTGGAAAAGTTCATCGTTTCCAATTTGCACCCCTCCCTCGCTTTCACCTGGTCTACCTCTGGCTCCTCCCTTCCTTTCCTCGACACCTCTGCTTCTATTTCTGGGGATAAATATGTCACTGATATCCAGTATTAACCCACCGACTCCCACAGGCACCTAGAGTATGCATCCTTACATCCTGTTTCCTGAAAGACTCCATTCCATTCCCCCAGTTCCTTCGTCTCCAACGCATTGATTCTGATGATGCCAACTTCAAAAATGTGGCCTCTAAAATATCCACCTTCTTCCTCAACCGAGAATTCCCCATCACTGTCCTCGACAGGGCCCTCAACCAGTTCTGACCCACCTCCTGCACTTCTACCCTCACACTCTCTCCTCCCTCCTGCAACAGTGTTAGAGTTCTCCTTGTCGTTACCTACCATCCCACCAGCACTCACATGCAGAAGATCATCAGTCTGCATTCCCTCACATCCAGCAAGATGCCACCAGACACATATTTACCTCCTCTCCCTTTTCCGCCTTCTGAAATGATCATTTCCTCCAGGACACCCTGGTCCGCTCGTTATTCACTGCACACACCTCGCCTTCCATCACCTCCCCCAGCCCCCACCACAGGTACACTTCACTTTGCACTGCCGGAGGTGTTACACTTTCCCATTTACCCCCTCTCTCGTCACTATCCAAGGGCCAAAGATACCTTCCAGGTGAAGCAGCATCCTACCAACATTTCCCACAATCTGGTCTACTACATTCGAAGCTCACATTGTGGTCTGCTCTACATTGGGGAGGCTAAAGGTAGATTGGGTGACTACTTCACAGGATATCGAAACTTTACCTATGCAAAAGACCCTGAGTTTCCAGTTGCCTGCCAGTTTAATACCCCATCCTGTTCCCTGGCCAATATGTCTGCATGAGGCTTGCTGCAGTGTTCCAGGACATTTCAGTGCAAGCTGGTCATTTTCCGCGGTGGTCCCTGCAGCCATTTAGACTCAAAATGATATTCAATAATTTTAGAGACTGAACTCCTCAATGCCCCATACCCTTACACCAGGCCTCGTTCTCACATGGCCTTCCATTACTCACCCCCCTATTGTTAGCTACTAACAGTCTCTATTAACAGCTATTCAGCCTCTTCTGTATATAAATCAACATTTTCAGGGCTACCATCCGTTCTGATGAAGGGCCACTGAACTAGAAACGTTAATTCTGATTTCTCTGCACAGATGCTGCAGACCTTTTGCAGCAACTTCAGCTTTTGTTTCAACAATGTCTCACAATGTTTTTGTATGACAATGCAACACATCATGGATATTTGGAGCTCTGTCAAACATAGGAACTTTGTAATTTCTCATTTAATGTCCATAAAAAATTACTCGAAATTCAACCGAGATAGCAGCTTTGCGTATATCGTTCAGATCAGTCAATTGGTCACAGTTCAGAAAGAAAAAGTAATCGATAGAGGGATACTCAGCAGGTCTGGCACCCTCTGAGCAGAGATACACAGAATTAACCTTTGATTTCAATATGACTTTTTCAGAACAGTGTCACATCATATTCGATATTTTAACTCTGTTTCGTTCCGCAGATACTTCCTCATCTGTTGCGCTTCTATCGTCATTTTCTGTTTGTATTTCGTGTTTCCCTATAACTATATTTCCTGTTTCTTGACAGGGTTACATGCTGAATTTGGTTATATATGGACAATGTAGTCCTTTCCTGTTCCTATTATAGTTGGTGTGTCTGTGACACCTGTGTTATGGCCGAAATTTGTTTCTTCTTTAAGATTCAAAGTAGAAAAGAATATTTTTCTGATTATCCTGTAAATCTCAGGAACTCCACTTTGTTTGAAAAGACATTTTAGGGGCAGCTAAAATTTCATGAGATAATAGGAATAGATTATTGATGGTGGAGCACTCTGTGACCTTCGTTGAACTAGCTTGTCTACCCCCTCTCCAAAGGCTTTGATTACCTATCATAGAGTTATTTACAACAAAAGTTGGGGAACTCTGCCCATTGTCTCTTTCAGCTTGGAATGATTTTGTTATTAGTGTCTGCTTTTAATTGTAAGTTTCCTGCCAGATATAAACAATATGATCAAACTCAAACAAAAAACAAAACAAAACAGAACTTAGAGGACAAGCTCAGCAGGTCTGGGAGTATCTGTGAAGAGAAATCAAAGTGAATGTTTCAGGTCCGGTGACCCTACTCAATCTCTACTCCCAATGATTTAATGGTATGTATAAAATATAGTTCACTTTATCACATTTAATATTATTCTTTTAGTTCACATTGTCATTCAGCATTGCATCTCCCAAATATTGATTGTTTCCTTGCTATGCATTAGATTTAATTCTGTCTGTCAGAAAGAGGAATGATGACTGGGGAATATCATTGTATTCCAAGTTTGAGAGAAGATTTGTAGCTCGGGTGCTCGTTGCTGTGGTTCTGTTCGCCGAGCTGGAAGTTTTTGTTGCAAACGTTTCGTCCCCTGTCTCGGTGACATCCTCAGTGCTTTGGAGCCTCCTGAGAAGCGCTTCTGTGGTGTTTCCTCCGGCATTTATAGTGGCCTGTCCCTGCC
>NW_025205238.1:0-2492 GCF_004010195.1 Chiloscyllium plagiosum | reverse complement strand
AACCTCTACCACCACCCTGTCTCCTGCCATTAAGCAGAAACACACACATAGCACCCGCTACTAGCACACTGTCGACTGCCATTAAGCAGGTATGCACAGAAACGCACACAACCCTCCACGAACCCTCTATCTCCTGCCATTAATCATACACACAGAGAAACACACACACAACCCTCCATTACCACCCTGTCTCCTGCAAATAAACTGATAAACACAGAAGCACACATAAACAGTTCTGGATCACCAACCTGTCTTCTGCCATTAAGCAGACATACACAGAAACACAAAACACAACCCTCCACCAACACCTTGTCTCCTGCCATTAAACATACATACAGAGAAACACATACGCGCAGTCCTCCATCACCATCCTGTCTCCTGCCATTAAACAGATATACACAAAAATACACACATACAACCATACCATCCACCATCACAGTATCTCCTGCCTTTAAACAGATATACATAGAAGCACAGACACGCAAACACACCCAACTGTCCACCATCACCCTGTCTCCTGTCTTAAAACGGATATGCCCAGAAACACACACACACACAACCTGCCACCACCACCCTCTACCTGCTATTAAACAGGTATACACAGAACCACACACACACATACACACACAAATTCCACCCCCAGCCTGTCTCCTGCAAGTAAACAGATTCTGTGTGTGTGTGTTCCATATACAGGAACACACACACACATAACCCTCCACCACCACCATCTATCTTTCTATTAAAGAGATATACACGAAAACACGCACACACAATACTCCACCAATAGCATGTCTTCTGCCATTAAACATCTATACACTGATACAAACATAAACACAAAACTTCACCACCAACCTCTCTACTGCCATGAAACAGATATGCACAGAAACACACACACTTACACAGTACCATCCACCACCACAGTCTCCTGCCATTGAACAGCTATACACTGGTACAAACACAACTCTTCGCCAAAGTCTCTACTGCCATTAAACAGATATAGCTGAAAATGTGTTGCTGGAAAAGCGCAGCAGGTCTCCAATGAACAGGAGAATCTTCAGGAGATTCCTGAAGAAGGGCTTATGCGCGAAACATCGATTCTCCTGTTTCTTGGATGCTGCCTGACCTACTGCGCTTTTCCAGCAACACATTTTCAGCTCTGATCTCCAGCATCTGCAGTCCTCACTTTTTCCTCGATTAAACAGATATAGACACAGACGCCCACTCTCCGCCACCACCCTGCCTCTGCCATTACATAGATATACACAGAAACACACACACACCACACTCCATCACAACCATGTCTCCTGCCATTAAACACATATATACAGAAACACACGCACAACACTCTACCACCACACTGTCCCCTGCAATTAAACCGATGGACAGAGAAAAACACATTCCTGAAGAAGGGCCTGTGCCCGAAACGTCGAATCTCCTGTTCCCTGGATGCTGCCTGACCTGCTGTGCTGTTCCAGCAATAAAGTTTCAACAGAGAAAAACACACACAATATTCCACCACCACCCTGTCTCCTGCCATTAAACACATATACACAGAAACACAAGCACACAATCCACCACCGGCCACCCTCTCTCCAGCCATTACACAGATATACACAGAATAATACACACAACCCTTCAGCACTACACATTCTCCTGTCATTAAACAGCTAAAAACAGAAACACACAAAATCCTTCACGAGTACCCTCTCTGCTACTACTAAACAGATGTACACAGAAACACTTACGCACAACCCTCCACCACTACCCCGTTCCCTACCATTAAACAAATATAAATAAAAATACAGACACACATACATAACCCTCCACCGCCACCCAGTCTCTTGTCTTCGAATAGATATGCACAGAAACATACAAACACATACTCACAACTCTCCTCCAAAACGCATTTCCTACTGCTATTAAAAAGATAGACACAGAAACGCAAACACACAAACCTCCGCCACCACCCTGTCTTCTGCTATTAAATATGTATGCACAGACACACACACACAACTCACCACAACCATCCAGTTTCCTGTCATTAAATAGATATACAAGAAAGACGCATGCACAACTCTCCATGACCACCCTGCCTTCTACTATTAAACTCTGGGTGAGTTACTCTTTGGTGGGTTGGTGTGGATTGTTGGGCCAAAGGGCCTGTTTCCACACTGTAGGGAATCTAATCTAATTTAATTTAAATATATACATAGAAACACAGGCACACACACATAACCCCCCACCAACACCCAGTCTCCTGCCATTAAACAGAAATGCACACACGCAAAATTCCACCACTACACTGTCTGCTGCCATAAAGTAGGTACGCACAGAAACGCACACACAACCCTCCAAGAACACTGTCTCCTGCCATTAAAAATACATACAGAGAAACACACATACACAACGCTCCACCAACACACTTCAATTATATTAGATTACTTACAGTGTGGAAACAGGCCCTTCAGCCCAACAAGTCCACACCAACCCGC
>NW_025205237.1:5846-10241 GCF_004010195.1 Chiloscyllium plagiosum | reverse complement strand
ATCACTGCCAAGGAGGTAGGACAAGGAAGGCATAAGATCACCCTTTAAGCAGATGGCGTTCCTCTCTTTCTAACTGACCCAATGATGTCTGTGTCCTGTTTAATACGAATGATTAATTTATTTGGATCTTTCTCAGGGTTTAAAATCAATTTTATGAAATCGGAGGCCATCCCTGTTGGGGATATTATTTGAGTACCCGACCTTGGGCTGGAATCTGATTCCCTTCCAGATGGTCACAAGGAGGTTTCGGTATTTTTATCATCCAAGCCTTCGATCAATTATATAAAGCTAACTTCGTGCAGTTTCTAGAGAAGATAAGACAGAATCATCCAATACTCTTTCTGGGTTAGCTCTGGTTAAAATGAATGTCCTTCCTTGTTTATGATACCCCATGCTAATTCTCCCTTTGACGCTGCCCAGGAAGGCGCTACGGAGGCTTAACAGTTGGCTTTGATCTTTCATCTGCCGTTACAGATGGCCTCCTATTAATCTGGACAAATTGAAGTGAATGGGGGCGTGTCGATTTTCAATACTTTTAAGAAATACAAACCAAGTTCCTTGTTTCTGATGTGGCTGATTGGGCTTGTCAGGACCCATGGTCAATTTGGCTGGACATCGACGCCTTCTCGGCAAATTGACCCCTCATTAATATATTGTTCATGGACGAGATGAGGACTGTTATGGAGATTTGCAGAAACCGATTGTCCTTAACACAGTGAAAGCATGGAGAATGATGGAACAACTTCGGCTTTCACTCTCATTATAGGATTGGTAGTATTCCAGCCGGGACTGATGGATTCTGGCTTTAGGCTCTGGGAGTCCAGATGAGTTTCTTGTTTGGGAGATTTTTTTGACAGGGAGGTCATGATGAACTTTGAGCAACTGAGCCAGGAATATGAGGTATCTGGGAGGGACATAGTTTGTTACGTTCAGCTTCAGGACTTTATCCAGAAAAAAGACTATATTAATGGTTCGTCTCTGTAAGTCATATATGGAGACAAGAGTGCTTCAGAGTACGGGCACTCTCTCGTTCAGCGCCTTCTGTCATTTATTAGGAGGTAGTGTCTCGAAGGACATTGACCCTGTTACACCAGAACAGGAAGAGGCTATTCAGCCCCTGGACCCTGATATACAGTTACGGGAGGAGGCCAGTCAGCTCCTCGAGTCGATAACACTGGGCCAGAGTAGGCCATGCAGCACCAGTACCCTGTTAAATAGCAACAGGATCAGTCTATTCAGCGTCCTCAAGTCTGTAACATAGGAAATGGAAGAGGTCACACAGAGACTGGAGATTTGTGCACTTGGATACCAGAGGATATTCAGTCCCATCGAGCCTGTTGCACGGGAATTGGAGAAGGATGCAAACTATATGAGATTTCTTATGGGAAAGGAGGAAGAAGTTTACCTCAACATGTCAGGTGTATGGGAACAGAAGAAGGCCAATGACTCCCTCTGTCCAATATCAGGGATGCAGGAGAGACCGTTCAGTATCTCCAGCCTGTGATGGAGGAATATGAGAAGGGTTTTTTTTTCAGCCCCTCAAACTGTTATACAGCAACAGAAACATTGCATAAGCCCTCATGATTCTTACGCATCAACAGGAGGAGGACAGGCAGACCATAGGGATGGTGATGTGGAACACCAGAAAGACATCAGCCCATCGATTTTGTGCACAAGGAAGAGAATGAGTCCATTCAGCGACTCCGACCTCTTACAGAGCAATCAGAGCAGGTCAATTCATGCCATGTGCCAATTATACAGGATTGCAGTGAACAAAGAGATTATAGAGAGGTAAGAATTTAGAATTATCACCTTCACGATGGAATATGTAGTAGTGAGAAAACTGGTCAAATTTAAGAAATATTGTTAAAGTCGATTATTCAGGAATTAATGACAAGAAATTTACAAAGTCAAACCATAAACCATCAGAATCAACATGATTTGGATCATGGGGATCCTAGAGATGAAATATTTGGACTTCCAGAAGGCTTTGAATAGCTCTGCACAAATGATTAATCTGTAGAATAAGATCGTTTACGATTAAAAGTAATTTTTTAGCTTGGATACAGGCTTAATGAAGCAACAAAATGCAGTGAGATGGAAAAAATATCAGTCATTTTCCGTTTGGCAAAATTCCAAATTTTAGGAAACCATATGTCTTGGTCCCCAGGCCCGAACTATTTACAATCTGTAGTCTTACGTAGCTGAGAGGATAGAACATGTTATAACCAAATTAACAGATGACACTAACTCAGGTGAGAAATTGCAATGAAGATGCAAGAAGTTAGAAAATATATATGGATAGGTTGTGGCAACATTTGACAGAAGAAACTGAACAGCGAAATGTATGAGTGTATCCGTTTGGATCAGTGTAGCAAAAAGGCAAATTATTATCCAAATGGCGAGAGACTTCAGAATAATCAGGTGCAGAGGGATCTGGCTGTCTGCGTCCCATACTACAGAATACACCGATGTAGGTACAGCAGATAATGAGAAAGTCAAGTGCAACTTTGGCATTTATTTCTAAAACAATGGATTATAAAGGGATGGAGGTGTGAGATCGCAACTGAGTACTGTGTGCAGTCTTGGTGTCCTGACTGTAGGAGGGATGTATTTGCCATGGAGGCAGTTCAGAAGTGGTTTACTAGAATGACTCCAGAGATGAGGAGATTGTCCTCTGAAGAGACATTGAGCAGTTCAGGCCAACATTGCCTGGAGTACAGAAAAATGAGAGGAGATGTCGGAGGTCTGGACGAAGTTAAAGGTGATTTACAATGTAGATGTGAAGTTGATACTTCCTCATGTGGTACAATCTCAAACGATCCTAAAACAATAGTTTTAGGATGAGGTGGGGGCGAAATGAAACAGGCGTGAGGAGAACATACTTCTGTCACAGGGTTGGGAATCTGTGGAATTCACTGCCTCAGAGTGCAGTAGGTGCTGGGATATTGAGTAAGTGAAGGAATATGGAGAGCGGACAGGAACGTGGAACTGAGGCCGCAATGACATCAGCTATGATTGTATTCAATATCGGAAGAGGCCTGAGGGGATGGATTCCGAACTGATGCTCCTCGTTCTTATTCAGCGCTTTTAATGTGTTACACATAAATGGGGGAGGACTGGTTATCAGACAGGAAGCAGGCACTCCGGATAAATCAGCCCTAGTCAGTTTGACAGAACGTCACCAGTGGAGTCACACAGTGAACAGTGCTGGGTCCACAACTCTTTACAATCTGTATAAATGATCAGGAGGAGTGGAACAAATGTACTGTAACTATGTATGCCGATTAAACTAAGATAAACAGGAAACTAAATTATCAAGGCAAGGTGGAGAGTCTGTAATTGGATATGGCCAGGCGAAGTCAATGGATAAAAGTTTAGCAAATGGGATTAAAGATAATATATAGTCTGTCATTTTCTTTAGGAAGAATGGTACGTAGTATGTTACTGAAACGGAAAAATACTACAGGGCTTTGTGATGCACTGTGTGTATTGGAGGGTTCATTCTGACCCCATCAGACAGGAAGTTTTGCTCCATCTTCCTGATGTTCCCAGGGACCCCATTGCTCTCAACCACCATATATATCCTCCGACTCCAAATGGTGATGTTGACGTCGGCATACTGGGAGATTATGGAGCTGTCACCCACTCTGGCCAGGAAAGTTCCGGATCATAGGAGCTGAGTGAAGCAGTGACCCTGGCAGCACCGTCCTCCCCCTGGTGTGAAGCTGCAGGTCGTGTTGAAGGAGGTGACACTGCTCTGTGACCAGCTCCTTGTTCAATCAGGATCCCCTCATATTCTGCTCCTGAGTTAAAGGTAACTTGGGAAGCTGTTCCTGGAAAACCCGGTGTGGATACAGCAGATCCCTTTCCCCAAGCACACGCACTCGGTGGTTTCAGATCTTTCTTTCTGTGCAGCCTCGGCTCCATTATTTGTTCATCTTACACACACAGATGTTGTAACTACAGTCCCTATTCTCCATCCAGAGTTGGGACACCAAATCCTCAGGTCTCCCTGAATGTCTGAGGCAGCTCACAGCACAACCTCCAGCAAACCATCCCCAGCACCTCCACTAATGTTTCAATAACAGGAGTCAGTCAGAAGCCCCACAGCTACAAGTTAGATGCCTGCTCTTTTGCAATTATACTCGAGAGGTTTCCTCGTGTTATTGACCACACAATCATCTGAGAGGGACAAGCACAGGGGTCCAATGGGCACGCACAGTCCAAGGTTCAAAGGCGTGTCTAAAGCTGCCGGAACCCCTGTCCAACATGGAGCACCACATGGGGCACAACGGGAAGTGAACAGCAGCCAAACACACACAACCCTGCCCATGGAGCAGTGCATTGGACACACCGGGAAGTGAGCAACAGTCAAACACATACACCCATGTC
>NW_025205237.1:0-4249 GCF_004010195.1 Chiloscyllium plagiosum | reverse complement strand
AGCTCTCTCTTTAGGTCTTTCCTGGCTACCTTGTAACCCTCAAGCGCCCCCCAACTGAGCCTTCACATCCTATCCTAACATAAGTCGCCGTCTTCATCTTGACCAGAGATTCCACTTCATTCGTAAACCACGGCTCCCGCACTCTATAGCTTCCTCCCTGCCTGACATACATATCTAGGACACACAGTAACTTTTCCTTGAATAAGCTCCACATTTCTAATGTGCCCATTTCCTGCAGTTTCCTTCCCCATTACATGCTTCTTAAATCTTGCCTAACGGCATCGTAATTGCCTTTCCCCCAGCTGTAATTCTTGCGCAGTGGTATACACCTATCCCTATCTATCACTAAAGTAAACATAACAGAATTGGAATTGCTATCACCAAAGTGCTCACCTACTTCCAAGTCTAACACCTGACCTGGCTCATTACCCAGTATCAAAACTAATGTGGCTTCTTACCTTGTTGGCCTGTCTATATACTGCGTCAGGAAGCCCTCCTGCACACACTAGACAAAATGTGACCCCTCTATAGTACTCGTACTATAGTGTTCCCGTTCAACATTTCAAAAGTTGAAGTTCCCCATTACATCTACCCTGTCTCTGTCACTCCTGTCGAGAATCATCTTTGCTATCGTTTCCTCTACATCTCTGGAACTATTCAGAGGCCTACAGAAAACTCCCAACGGGGTGACCTCTCCTTTCTGTTTCTAACTTCAGCCCATACCACCTCAGTTGACGAGTCCTGAAACATCCTTTCTGCAACTGCAATATTGTCCTTTACCAACAATGTAATACCTCCCCCTCTTTTACCATCTTCTCTGTTCGTACTGAAACATCTAAATCCTGGAACCTGCAACAACTATTCCTGTCCGTGCTCTAACCATGTCTCCAAAATGGCCACAACATTGAAGTCCCAGGTACCAACCCATGCTGCAAGTTCACCCACCTTATTCAGCTCCTGACATTGAAGTAGACACACTTCAAACCAACCTCTTGCTTGCCAGTGCCATCTTGCGTCCCTGAAACTTGATTTTGGACCTCCCTACTCTCAACCCTTTCCATACTCTAACTACAATTTTGGTTCCTATCCCCCTGCTGGATTAGTTTAGACTCACCCCAATAGCCTTAGCGAATTCCACAACCCCCCAGGATATTGGTACCCCTCTGGTTCAGATGAAGCCCATCCTGCTTGTAGAGGTCCCACCTACCCCAGAAAGAGCCCTAATTATCCAAGAATCCAAAACCCTCCCTCCTGCACCATCCCTGTAGCCACGTGTTCACCTCCTCTCTCTCCCTATTCCTTGCCTCACTAACACGTAGCATGTGCAAGAAACCAGAGCCAACAACTCTGTTCGTCCTCGCTCTAAGCTTCCATCCTATCTCTCTTCCTACCTATGTCGTTGGTGCCTATGTGGACCACGACTTGGGGCTGCTCTCTCTCCTCCTTAAGGATCACAAAAACACGATCAGAGACATCACGAACTCTGACACCCGGGAGGCAATACACCAACCGTGAGTATCTCTCGACCCCACAGAACCTCCCACCTGTCCCCCTAACTATGGAGTCCCCAATGACTACTGCTCTACTCCTCTTCCCCTTTCCCTTCTGAGCAGCAGGAACAGACGCTGTGCCAGAGCCCTGTGCCCCACTGCTTTCCCCTATAAGTCCCCCCCGCCAATAGTATTCAAAACGGTATATTTATTGTTGAGGTGAATGGCCACAGGGGATCCCTGCACTGCCTGCCGGTTCCCTTTCCGTCCCCTGAGTGTAACCCATCTGCGTTTTTCTTGTATCTTAGGAGTGACTACCTCCCTGTAACTCCTCTCAATAACCCCCTCTGCCTCCCGAATGATCCGAAGTTCATCCAGCTCCAGCTCCAGTTCCCTAACGCGGTTTTCAAGGATCTGGAGTCAGGTGCACTTCCAGCAGATGTAGTCAGCAGGGACACTGGTGGTGACCCTTTCCTCCCACATTCTGCAGGAGGAACATTCAACTGCCTTAACCTCCATTCCCACGAGTCTAAATTCCCAAAGAGACTGTTGAAAAAAAGGAATAAAAAACTCGTTAACTATCCAAGCTGTGGCACAGCTACTTTGTTTTTGGTTAGAGGAGGAGGATGGGTGCTTTAACAGATTATAAGGCAAGGTAAGCCTTTCTGGGTGTTTGGTTTAATTCACAAACGGGTTCATTGCTGTGTCGTAACAGCACACTTGGAACATTGTGTTCAGTTCTGGTCGCCTTGATATCGGAAAGATGTAGAAGCTATAGTGAGGGTGCAGAGGAATCCCTACGGATCAACAGAAATATTGGCACACACCACACGAGTGTAATATTGAGGAAGTCACCACGCGAAAAATAAATACTGGGAGATTCTGCATGTCTGTATAAACGTCAGTGTGTCAGTGTTTCTGGTGCGTCTGTACTAACGCCTGTATGTCTGTGTGTGCATGTACATCAGAGTATTGGCATTTCTCTCTGTGTGCTTTAGTATCTGTGTGACCGCACCAGTCTCCATGTGTGCCTGTGTATCTATATTCATATCTGTGTGTATCTGCGTGTCTCTGTGCGTATCCCCCAATAGAAGCAGGGAGATTGCAATGGGTGACTAACTTTCCCAATATTGATTGGAACCTCCTTCCAGCAGATGGTTTGGAAGGAGCTGTTTTTGTAAGGTGTGTTCAGGAGGGTTTCCTAACTCAGTACGTTGACAGGCCGACCAGGGGAAAGCCCATTTTGGATTTGGTGCTCGGCAATGGGCCAGGGCAGTGTCAGATCTTGCGGTGGGAGACCATTTTGGTGATAATGACCACAACTGCCTCATATTCTACATAGCCATGGCGAAGGAGAGAAGCAGGCACAATGGGAGGATATTTAGTTGCGGAAAATGAAACTATGATGCTATCAGACTGCGTTGCGAAGCATGGACTGGGAGCAATTTTTCCATGGAAAGGGCACTGTCGACATGTGGAGACGGTTCAAGGAACAGTTTTTGCGAGTGATGCACAAATGTGTTCCTTTGAGACAGGCAAGAAGGGGTAAGATAAAGGAACCTTGGATGACGAGAGCGGTGGAGCTTCTCGTCGAAAAGAAAGATGTCAGCTTACGTAAGGTGAAGGAAGCAAGGGTCTTGCTCAGCTCTAGAGGATTACAGGCAGGCGAGGANNTATTAACAAGTCGCCAGGGCCAGACCAGATTTGTCCTCGGCTGCTTTGGGAAACGAGAAATGCAATTGCTTCACCACTTGCGAAGATCTTTGCATCCTCGCTCTCCACCGGATTCGTACCTGAGGATTGGAGGGAGACAAATGTAATTCCTCTGTTCAAGAAAGGAAATAGGGAAATCCCCGGCGATTACAGACTCTCACTCTCACGTCTGTCATCTGAAAGGTGTTAGAAAGGATTCTGAGGGATAGGATTTATGACCATCTGGAAGAGCATGGCTTGATTAAATGCAGCCAGCACGGCTTTGTGAGCGGCATGTCATGCCCCCTCACAAATCTTATTGAGTTCTTTGAGAGTGTTACGAGAAACGTTGATGAAGGTCGAGCGGTGGATGTTGTATACTTGGACTTCAGCAAGGCATTTGATAAGATTCCCCATGGTAGGCTCGTTCAGACGGTCAGGAGGTATGGGATACAGGGAAATTTAGCTGTCTGGATAGAGAATTGGCTGGTCGACAGAAGACAGCGAGTGGTAGTGGAAGGAAAATATTCTGCCTGGAAGTCAGTGGTGAATGGTGTTCCACGGGCTCTGTTCTTGGGCCTCTACTCTTTATAATTTTTATTAATGACTTGGATGAGGAGATTGAAGGATGGGATAGTAAGTTTACACAGGACACAAAGGTTGGAGGTATCATTGACAGTATACAGGACGGTTGCAGACTACAGCATGACATTGCCAGTTTGCAGAGATGGGCTGAGATGTGGTAGATGGAATTCAAACTGGATAAATGCGAGATGACCCATTTTCTAAGATCGAACTTGAAAGTTGAGTACAGGACTAAAGGCAGCATTCTTGGCAGTGTGGTGGAACAGCGCGATTTTGGTGTGCAGCTACATAGATCCATTAAAACTTCCACCCAGGTGGACAGGGTTGTTAGGAAAGCATATGGTGTTTTGGCTTTCATTTACAGCGGTATTGAGTTTAAGAGCCGTGAGATCTTGTTGCAGCTCCATTAAATTTTGGTTAGACCGCACTTGGAATACTGCGTCCAGTCTTGGTCGCCCTATTATAGGAAAGATGTGGGTGCT
>NW_025205236.1:9069-10241 GCF_004010195.1 Chiloscyllium plagiosum | reverse complement strand
TAAATGTCCCTAATTTATCTGATTCTGCATTACAGACACCAACCATGCTCTGGTAAAGGATCATCATCTTCATCTCCGCTGAACCTTCCTCCAATCACCGAAAAAGATGCGTCACTTGTGACAGCCAAATTCCCAGAGGAAAGCGTTTCTTAATATTCACTCTATATAGCACTCTCTTCATCTTGTACACTTCTATCAACTCACCTCTCATCCATTCTCGTTCCAATGAGAAAAGCCTTCGCTGCCTCAAATTTTCTTCATGCAACATGCCCTTCAGTTGAGGGAGCATTTTAGCAATTCACCTCTGAAGCCCCATCCTTCCTCGCAACCAGAACTGAATCGAATATTCCAAATGTGATCTGACTAGGACTTTAAAGAGCTGAAGCAGCACCTCGCGGAATTCAAATGGAACTCCCTGTTCAGGAAAGCCAACACGTCTTACAACCTCTTTACATCCCTATAAACATGGGTCACAACATTGAGGGATCTATTGATGCTTCTGTTCCGATACATTACCAAGAATCCTTTCTTTACCCTTTATTTGAAATCAGTTTCAACTATAAAAAATGAATCTCTTCACTCCTTTCCATGTTGAATTCCACCTATTACATCGCAGCAAACTTCTGAATCCTGCAGTGCCCTGTTGCAAACTGTAACAGCCCTACACTTTATCCACCACGACTCTACATTTATTTTATTGTAAAGGTTACGAACCTACGCTTCCATTTCCTCATGCACGTCATTTAAATATTAATCACAAAGAACAAAGGTCCCAGAGCAGAGAACGATGGAAAACCACAGTTCTATGTGCTGCAGGTTCAGTATATTCCATCGACTACCACCCATCTCTCAGCATGCAACTTTCCCTGTCCCTCATGCCTCTTTAGTTTGTGAATGAGCGGACTGTGGGGAACCTTATCAAACGCCGTCCTAAAACTCTTGTGCACCACAACCATTGTTCCACCTTCATTAACATGGTTGCCACATTTTCAGACAATTAAATAAGTCTTATGAGTAATTACCTGAATCTCACAAAGCCATGCTGACCATCTGTAATCGTATCCAAGTATTTATAAATCCTGAATAGTCTGTAATTCCCAGAGTTAAGCATATTTGCCAATATGCAATACCCCAATAGAAACATTTGCTACAGTCCAACCATCTCGGTCTTC
>NW_025205236.1:6816-8994 GCF_004010195.1 Chiloscyllium plagiosum | reverse complement strand
TTATGCTACTCGGATGCTGCCTGACCTGCTGTGCTTTTGCAGCACACACTCACGATTCTGATCTCCAGCATCTGCAGTTCTCACTTTCTCCAGGATGCAATGATCAGCCAAATGCACAGCAACTTACTTCCTTGCTTCCCGGAGTAAATTTGAGTACATCCGGTGTGGCACAGCGAGACTTATCTACTCTAATCGGTTTTTTTTTCAAAGTTTGCAGCGCACCTTCCATCTTAACATTAAGCTGATCGAGCGTATCAATCTTTTTCCTGCTGGACTCAGCAATGACAATATTCCTCTCAGTAGGGAATACTGAAGTAATCAATTTATTCAGGAACCTCCCCAGATTCCTGCCACAAGTTCCCTTCGCTATCCCTGAACGGCCCGACACTCACTTTATCCATCCTTTTGTTCCTTACATAAATGTAGAAGAATTCTCTCTAACCCGAGCCGATCATGCCGCCTTCTAGCTCTCCGAATTCCATTTTCAGTATCTTCCTGGATACCTTGTCACCCTGGACAGCCCCGCCCATTTCTTCTCTCCTCAAACTTCAGTAAACTTCCTTGTTCCTCTTGACTAGATGCCCCACATCTCTTGTCAAACAAGGTTCCTTCAAACTGCCATCCCTTCTTTGCCTCAGTGGGATATTCCTCTACATTTCGGTCATGCATTTTCCTGATACATCTGTTCTCAATTTAGGCGCCCCGTGCCTGCTCAACAGCATTGCAATACCCCTACCACAATTGAATACTTTCGCATACATTCTGCTCCAATCACTATCACCGAAATTCTCTCTCACTGAGGTGTCTGAAATCTATCCTGTCTCGTCGTCAAGCATCAAATCCAGTATTGATTCCACTCTTGTCGTCTGATCTACAAACTGAGTCAGGTTTCCTTCCTTGACAAACCTGACAAAAACTGCTGCAAACAACGCAATTAAACTACGGAGGCTCCAATCAATATTAGGCCAGTTGAAGTCACCCATGACAACAGCCCTATTACTTCTGCACATTTCCAAACTCTGCCTCCCAAGCTGTTCCTCCATGTTTCTGTTGCTATTTTGAGGTCTACAGAAAACTCCAAAAACCAGACGGCTTCTTTCCTTTTTTCTGAATTCACCCATAGCGAGTCTGTAGAGAACTTCTCATTTGCAACCTCCTTTTCTGCAACTGTAGTACTATCGCTGGTTAGGAATGTCACTCCGCCAACTTTTTTATCTCCCATTTTTCCTGTTGAAACATCTAAACCTTGGAGCATCTAACAGCCATTTCTGCCTGTATAATATGCCAGTCGTAATGGCTGCAACATAACATTTGCAATTACAGTTCCATGCTGAAAGTTCATCACCCTTATTCCTGACACTTCTGGCGTACTTGCTACTTCATCCTGAGATCCATATCTTTGATTCCCTCCCCTCCGCCAAACTGATTTTAACCCTCCCAAAGAGGTCTAGCAAACCACCTGCCCAGGATATTGATGCCCCTCCAGTTTAGGTGCAAACTTTCCTTCTTGTACAGGTACCCCCTTCCCCAGACATATCCCAATGACCCACACGCCTGAAGTCCTCCCTCTTGCGCCATCCCTCGTAGTCACGTCTTCATTTTCACTCGCACTCTATTCCTAACATCAGTAGCCCGTGAAACTGGTAGCAATCTTGAGATTACTAGGCGAACTGCCCTGCCTTTTAACTTTTAACCTAACTCCTTAGAATCACTTTGAGGTCTACATTGCCTTTTCCACCTGTGCTATTGATGTGTGCCAAGATTACTGGCTGATCTATTTCTCCCTTTAAACGGAGACTAATCATCTTCAGAGGTGAATAAAAAAGTATTGAGCAAACTTCTGAGATTGATGACAAATTGTTAAATCCTTCATTAAGGAATTCATCACTCCTTAATATTCGCAAAGATTCGCAAAGTCAGACCACACTCCATGGGGGTCAGCTTGGTTTTATGAAGGAGAAATCATGGTTGATTTATTTGCTTGACTTCTTTAAATATGTGACAATTGAGGTGGATAATCGGGATTCTGGTGATTTATTTAATGTAGATCTACGAAGTGCGTTTAATAAGGTGCTGCATAAATGTATAATCAATGGGATAAGAGCCTTTGCGGTTAAAAATAACTCATATGCTTGGACCGAGGTTTGGCGAACCAACAAAATGCATTGATATTGAATA
>NW_025205236.1:3867-6347 GCF_004010195.1 Chiloscyllium plagiosum | reverse complement strand
TGGATATTTCCTCATGTGGTTCCAATCAAAACAAGAGATCACAATTTAGGGATAGGCGGAGCAGAGGTAAGGAGAACTTCCTACACTGAAAGGGTTGTGACTCTGTGTAAGTCACTGTCCCAGAATGCAGTGGATCTGGGAGATGGAGGAAATGAAGCGTTATTGAGAGTAAAGTGGAACCGTGGCGAAGGTGACATCATCCATAGTTGTATTAAATTACAGAGGATGTTCGAGGAGCTGAAGTACCGACGGATCTCGCCGTTATTATTCAGCTTTTCGAATGCGATGCACAGGAATGTCTCAAAGGAGTTAACCAGTAAAGAAATTGGAAGGCCACGGCCTCGGGATATGAGCAACTGACTGCTAAATGGGCGGGCAGTGAATGGTTGACTGGTGTTATCACGAGACTGTTAATGCCAGCACGCAAATAACGCTCTACGGATCCGAGTCCGAATTCATCTGTGGCAAATAATATAATATGAATTCAGCAAAATCAAACGTGAATTGTCTAATAATGACCGTGAATCCATTGTTGGAAAACCCCATCTAACTCACTGATGTTCTTTAGGGAGGAACCGTCCATGTTTAGAACATCGAACATAGAACAATACAGCACAGAACAGGATCTTCGGCCCACGTTGTTTTGCCGAACCTTTGTCCTAGCTTAAGCACCTATCCATATACCTACCCAATTGCCGCTTAAGGGTCACCAATGATTCTGACTCTGCCACTCCCACAGACAGCGCATTCCATGACCCCACCACTCTCTGGGTAAAGAACCTAACTCTGAAAGAAATTTACCCTTCACATTAAATTTATGTCCCCTTGTAACACTCTGTTGTACCCGGGGAAAAAGTTTCTGACTGTCCACTCTATGTATTCCTCTGATCATCTTCTAAACTTCTATCAAGTCACCCCTCATCCTTCACCATTACAATGAGAAAAGGCCTCGCACTCTCAACCTATCCTCGTACGACTTATTCACCATTCCAGGCAACATCCTGGTAAATCTTCTCTGCACCGTCTCCAAAGCTTCCACATCTTTCCTAAAGTGAGGCGACCAGAACTGCACACAGTACTCCAAATGTGGCCTAACCAAGGTCCTGTACAGCTGCAACATCACTTCACGACTCTTGAAGTCAATCCCTCTGCTAATGAACGCTGATACACCATAGGCCTTCTTACAAGCTCTATCCACCTGAGGGGCACTTTCAAAGATCTATGAACATAGACCCCAAAATCCCTCTGCTCCTCCACCTTACTAAAAACCCTACCGTTAACCCCGTATTCCGCATTCATATTTGTCCTTCCAAAATGGACAACCTCACACTTGACAGGGTTGAACTCCATCTGCCACTCCTCAAAGTCCCTTTGCAGCCGACAACACCGTCCTCACTATCCACAACTCCAACAATCTTCGTATTATCTGCATATTTACTGACCCACCCTTCGACTCCCTCTTCCAAGTCATCAATAAAAATTACAAACAGCAGTGGACCCAGATCTGATCCATGCGGAACTCCACTTGTAACTGGGCTCCAGACTGAATATTTGCCATCTTCCACCACTCTCTGACTTGGAACAGTTAGCCAGTTTTCTATCCAACTGGCCAAATTTCCCACTATTCCATGCCTCCTGACTTTCCGTATGAGTCTTCCATGGGGAACCTTATCAAATGCCTTACTAAAATCCATGTACACTACATCCACTGCTCTACCCTCATCCACTTGCTTGGTCTCCTCCTCAAAGAATTCAATAAGACTTGTAAGGCAAGACCTACCCCTCCCAAATCCGTGCTGGATGTCCCTCATCAAGAAGTGTCTTTCCAGATACTCATAAATCCTATCCATCAGTACCCTTTCCATGACTTTGCCTACCACTGAAGTAAGACTAACTGGCCTGTAATTCCCGGGGTTATCCCTATTCCCTTTTTTGAATGGGGCATTACATTCGCCACTCACCAGTCCCCTGGTACCACCCCTGTTGACAGTGAAGACGAAAAGATCATTGCCAACGGTTCTGCAATTTCCTCTCTTGTTTCCCACACATTCCTAGGATATATCCCGTCAGGCCCGGGGGACTTGTCTATCCTCAAGTTTTTCAAAATGCCCAACACATCTTCCTTCCTAACAAGTATCTCTTCTAGCTTACCAGTCCATTTCACACTCTCCTCTTCAACAATACGGTCCGTCTCATGTGTACATACTGAAGAAAAGTACTCATTCAAGAACTCTCCTATCTCTTCCGACTCAATACAGTCTCCCACTACTGTCCTTGATCGGACTACTCTCGTTCTCGTCATTCTCATGTTTCTCACATACGCATAAAATGCCTTGGTGTTATCCTTGATCCTACCCGCCAAAGATATTTCATGCCCTCTCTTAGCTCTCCTAATCCCTTTCTTCAGCTCCCTCCTGGCTATCCTGTATCCCTCCAATGCTCTGTCTGAACCTTGTTTCCTCAACCTTATGTAAGCCTCC
>NW_025205236.1:0-2409 GCF_004010195.1 Chiloscyllium plagiosum | reverse complement strand
TCTGGCTGCACACCCTCCCCCTTAAGGATTCTGAAGACACGGTCCGAGACGTTTCAGACCCTGGCACCCAGGAGGCAACAAACCAGACGAAAGTCTCGCCCATGTCCACAGAAACGCCGGTCTGTCCCTCTGACTACAGAGTCTCATATAACTGGCGCTCTCCTCCTCTCACCTTTCCCTTCTCAGCCTCAGAGCCGGACTCCGTGCCAGAGACCCGATCACTGCAGCTTAACCATGCTCGGACGCCCCCCCAACAGTATCCAAAGCCATATACTTACTGTTGAGGGGAACGACCACAGGGGATCGCTACACTGCCTGCTTCCTCCCCTTCCCATCTCTAACTGTTACCCAGCTACCTCTGTTCTCTGGCGTAACTCTGTCCCTGTAGCTTCGATCTATCACCCTCTCAGACTCCCGAATAATCCGCAGTTAATCCAACTCCAGCTCCAGTTTCCTAACTCGTTCTGTGAGGAGCAGGAGCTGACTGCCTTTATTGCAGATGAAGTTGGCAGGAGCATCGGTGGTCACCCCTACCTCAAATATCCTCAGGAGGAACATTCCCCTGCCTGCTCTGCCATAACTCTACACTGAGTCTCCAAAACAAGAACACTCAGTAGCTTACCTGTGGACTTTAAAGTTAGGTTAGAGGAGGAGGATGGGAGGGTTGCTCTACCTTGTAGGGCCTAGTACACACCAACTCAAATATCAATCACTTACTTTCCCGTCCAGCTCTGCGCTCCAACTTCACTTCCGCCCAGCTCCCGCCGCTCTCTGCTATGAATTAATCGTTGGCGTCGAAGTAAATTCTTAAATGTCAATCATTTACCTTCCCGACCAGCTCTGCTCTCCAACTTCACTTCCGCCCAGCTGCCGCCGCTCTCTGCTGTGAAAAGCATGTTTACATGTGACTCCAGACTCACAGCAAGATGTCTGAGTCTTAACTGCCCTCCTGGCAATGAATGTTAGGCAATCCAGCGCTGCCCTCATCCCATGAATGCATTTAAAATGAAACAGTGGAGTCACACAGTGACAATCTCTGCGTCTTCAACTAGGTACAATCTATAATAATCAATTGGAGGAATGGAAGAACTATTCTGTAGTGAAGATTGCGATGGCACTACGATGGTGAGGATTCTGCAAATAGATACAGATGGATAAATTCATTGCATAATAGTTTGATAAATAGAACACGAAGTGAAAAGCAATCTTTCTTTTTCAGAAAGAATGGAAGGTACTAAGCTTCTCAAGTGGAGAGAGATAACGAGACTTATTGAAAAGTTGGGTAATGGAAGATTCACGCTGAACCATTCAGACAACGGATGTGTTTACCGGTCTCTATGACTGTCTGCTTCCTGATGTTTGCAGTGGCCACATTGCTCTCAGGTCACACGGGATATTTTGATGTGGTTTGTTGGCACTAGGGAGTGAGGAGGGAGGGTGTTTTTAAACGTGCATCAAGCCTTTATCCGAGAGGCCATCCTTTCATTCTACGTGGAGAAACGAAGACTATGGGAATGACTGATTGCTTCTGTATGAAGGGGCTGTGTCTCCTGGCAAGAGAGTGGGCATTCACATGATGTACTATGTATTGTAAAAGTGCAGCATTAATGGAGTGACTGTTCATTCGTTTCCTTTACATCTTGGATGTAGGTTTACTTGTCAGAACCTCAACCTGACTTACAAATCTTTCAACACACACTTCATCTGCCTTTCCCCATTGACATGGAGACCCCGCTTCGCCATCTAGACCAACAGGAATCTCCATATTCTGGAAAACAAGGATACACTCGGACGCCCCCTGCTGAGAGAGAAAACATTCACCTCATCCATCATATACTGTGTGTTTCTTCCGTCACCAAATGGTGACACAGATGCTGACATTCTAGATATGTCACCAACCCATGCTGGCAGGTTTTAGATCATAGAATCTGAATGAAAAGAGTGGACGAAGCACCAGCACTAACTTCTCAATAACAAGAATCCGTCAGACGTCACTCAGCTACAAGCTAGATGCCTGGTCCATCACAATAACACTGGAGGGGCTTCCTTATTTCACTGACCAAACTATTACCTGCGAGGGACAAATACAGGCGTTAATTGGGCAGGCACAGACAAGTCTCCGAGATGACTGTCAAAGCTGGCGAGCTCTTTTCTACCCAAGTCCAACATGCAGCACCACATGCGACACAGAACATTTGATTGCTTCTGTATGTCACGATGCCAGCACTCGATACACTACAGAGCAAAACCCAAAACCAAGGAAAGACACAGAGGGACAGTGAAATGCATATTAAAGATAGAAACAGACAACTGTTTAATTCAGAGCACCTTGTGGAAACATGGCAAAGAAGACAAGGTAGTGGGAATAACTGCAGCAGTGAGACCTTAAAGCATTTAATCACAAAAATA
>NW_025205235.1:8825-10241 GCF_004010195.1 Chiloscyllium plagiosum | reverse complement strand
GCTGGAACTTTCCAGGCTGGAGTGGATGACATATCCATCAACTTCGAGTGCAGCCCTTAGATGTATCACTGGTTGTCAGAAGCCATCTGCTCACTGAGAGAAATACATTGATTATGTCTCACCCGAAGAAGGTTCAGAAACTAACTTCCAGAAATACTAGGGAACAGGGAGACTGGTGAAAATGAGGAACTGCAGCTAATTAAAATTAACGAAGAGCATGGTTTTGAAAAGCTAATCGAATTGAAGCTTGCTATGTTGCTGCACTTGAAGAGCTACATCCCAGCGTATTGGGGAGGTGGCAACAGAGCTCGTGAAAGAATTACTGATTATTCTTCAAAGCTGGTTAGATTCTGGAAAGGATTCTGCAGACTGGAAAACAGCTATTGTAAACCTAAATATTTAAAACAGGACAGAGAGGGCAAACAGCAAATTAAAGAGCTTGATGTCAGCTGTGAGAAAACTATTGGATTTTTTATAAGGAATGTGACAACTAGACAATTTGAGAATAATGATACCATTTGGAAGCTTCGGGCTACATTCAGGAAAAGGGAAATGATATTTGATCGACCGGTTGGGGTCGATTAAGTGCAATTTTTCACGAGTTCCTTGATGTCATCCTCAGTCAAATATTGCACTGATACCAGGGCCAGTCCCTCTTACCTGAGCCCTTGTATTCATCTCTATTGCTCATATGAATAGGTCATGGTGTCGGAGTGTGGAGTGTTTTCGTGAAATAGAGGGGAGCGAATGTCAGGAATTATTTTACATAGAGAGTTGGAGGAGCTAGATCACTGAAAGATGACTGAATGGTCTCCTCTGTTTCTGTGCATCAATTTGCAGCAGTAAGTGGCCTCCAACTGCTCCTGCTTAGCAGGTGTTAGGGGCTGAATGGAACACAGAAACATGGGACTGAGGAGCAGGAGTGAGTCATTAGACACTTTGAACCTTCTCCACCAGGCACTAAGATTGTGGCTGCTCAGGTTGTGGTCTCAGCCCGACTTTACTGTCTGTATCCCATTATCGGTGACTCACTGTCAAATATTTAACTAACTCAGCTTGAATAACTGTAAACTGAGAGGCACCACAAAATTCTGGGGAAGAGAATTTCTACTCGAAACGCCTTTTTGGAATTACTCCTCATTTCTCTTACAGCGTCACACAGCACAGAACCTTGTCCACATCGACCAGGCATCCCATTCCGATGTAATCCATTTGCCAGTATTCGGCCCATATCCCTCTAACTCCTTCCTGTTAATATGAATATCTAGATACCTTTTAAATGTTGTAACTGCACGAGTCTCCAGCACTTTCTCTGGCAGCTTGTTTCATCCACAAACCACCCTGTGCATGACATTGTTATCCCTTTTATATCATTTTCCTCTCATCTCAAATCATTGCCCACGAGTTTTGGACTCC
>NW_025205235.1:4630-7339 GCF_004010195.1 Chiloscyllium plagiosum | reverse complement strand
ACTATAGAGGGTTAACTTGCTGAAAAATTAATTGAATTCATGATGAAAGGAAAAATGAGAGATAGTCCAAAATACCTATCAGTTTATGAAGTTATCCTGCTCTTTTTCACTTCAGGGAATTACAACCACACACAGTACATCAGATGTGGTTTCTGCCATGGCCTGTACAGATGCAGTAAAACATCCTTCAGATCATACCCGATACTCTTTCCAAGACACAGTATCATTCCATTTATTTTCAAAATCACTTGCTGCAGTCTAACTTGTTGTGATTTATGTACCAGGACACACAACTCGCTTTCCAACACCGAATTCTGCATTCTGCCTCCAGTTATATAATTTACTGTTGTTTTATGCTTCCTCCAAAACACAAAGTTCCCATCTCCCACATTGTACTGTTTTGTGCTGAAGATTTGCTCACTGCCTTCCCTTGTCTTTATCCCATTGCAGATGCTCTGCCTCAACTTGGCATCTCATTAAATGACTATCCTGGTGTATGAGCAAATTGATCTCTAATCCATTCGGCCCCTTCCTCCAAATCATTCATCTGGATTGTAAACTGTTGATAAACTCACACTGATCCCTGAGGAATTCCATGATTTACAGCTTTCCAACCTGAAAATAAATAATTATGTCTACTGTATTTCCTGGCTCCCTTGTTCATGTGTAACAGCCTAGAGAGGTTGTATGGACTCCTCCTGTGCAGTTTTGCTGCTTGTCAATGTGTTTCTGAGCTCAGCAATACTCCATCAAGGCCATTTGTTGTCAGAGCTGGAGATCGTACTGTCAATGATACTGATGCCTGAGAGTTTAAAAGATAAGCACAACATATAGACTAACATTTAAGTAGAACACTACACGGTCAAGCATACTGTCTTTCAGATGCAGCAATGGATCTATTCTGCGATCACAGTCATGTGCTCAATTTTCACTAGACGAATATTGAGGAGGTGGGGAGACTTCTCATTAACATGTGTCCCTTTGTCAGCACACAGATAGTCTTCATCAGTAATTTCAATTTTGGCTGTTGGTGGTTGTGTTCAAAACTTCCTGCAGTCACTACACATTAAAATAAACTATTGTCTATGAGGTGTGATCTGAAAGAGCTTTATAAAATCATCAGAGGCATGGATCAGTTAAATAGGCATGATCTTTTCCCCAGTTAAGTTGGGGGAGTCCAAAACTAAAGACCATAGGTTTAGGGTGAGTGGTAATAGTTTAAAAAAAAAACCCAAGGAGCAAAGTGATGTGCATATGACATAAGCTGTCCGAGGAAGTGGTGGAGGCTGGTACAATTACAACATTTAAAAGGCATCTGGATTGGGACATGAACAGGAAGGATGCAGAGGGAAATGCTGACAAATGAAACTAAATAAATTTAGGGCATCTGATTGGTAGGGTTAAGATGGACCAAAGGGTCCGTTTCCGTGCTGTCTCTCTCTGCCACTGAATACTTCACTCTATTCCTCTGCAATTCCATGGACGGGGGTTTGCACAATAGCCTTCTCTTGTCTTATTGTAACAATGCTGAGTGACTGAATGGGATCCTGCCCTCCATCTGTAACAGCATCGATGGGCTAGGAGCTTCAGTTTGCTATTCGGCCCATCGACTCTGTTGCTCAATGTAGAAAGATCTTTTTGTGGCTGAAAACCCCTTTCCTGTCCTTTCCCAATAAATACTGACTCTCCCGCCCATTGAAGATCGGGAAGATCAGCTTTAAATATCTCCAATGACCCAGTGTTCACTGTTGCCTGGGAATGACAGCACCACTGACAGCACAGAATTAAGGAGAAAGGAACATCTTTACCTCAATCTTAAATGAGTGACGTCTTAATTTGAAAGTGTGTTAACCTCACAGCAAGTCACTTTGTCTTTTGTGAATTAATGGCACAACAAACAGTAAAAGTCAGACCATTCAGCCCCTCAAACCTACCCCACATTCCTATTGACCCTGTTCAGTAAAGTATTTATCAAACTCAACCTTCACTGCTCTTTTGGGTAGACATTTCCGATACCGTAAACCATAGAGCATAAACAACTGGAGCAGAACTGGACTGTTTGGCCCATTGAACCTGATCTGCTGTTCGCTTATTCCTGACATGTTTCTCAACACAATTCTCCTGCGTTCTCTCTGTAACACTTGATCCCTTTATTCATCAAAAATTATCTATCCCTGTTTTAAAGACAGAATTGTGTCTGTGTCTCCGAATGTCTGCATGCGTGTGTGTTTCAGATTATTGGCAGGAGACAGGGTGGTGGAGGAGGGTAGTCTTTTGGACTGGAGGCCTGTCACCAGAGGTGTTCCACAGGGATTTGTACTGGAACCACTTTGGTTTGTCATTTATATCAATGATTTGGATGAGAATTATAGAAGACATGGTTACCATGTTTACGTATGACACCAAGTTTAGTTATATGGTGAACAGTGAAGAATGTTTTATCAGATTACAAAGAAATCTTTACAAATTGGATCAATGAATCATACAGTTGTACAGAACGGAAACTGACCCTTTGGTCCAACTCATTCGTACCAAACAGAGGTTTTCACTTATTTTAGTTTCATTTACCAGCATTTGTTCCATATCCCTCTACACCCTTCCTATTCTTATACCCATCAAGATGTTTTTTAAATGTTGTAATTGTACTAGACTCCACAACTTCCGCTGGCAGCTCTTTCCATACAAGCATCATCCTCTGTCTGAAAATAT
>NW_025205235.1:0-706 GCF_004010195.1 Chiloscyllium plagiosum | reverse complement strand
TGTGTGTGTGCTTGGTGTGTATATGTGTGTGTTTGCATCTGTGTGTCTGTTTGTGTGTGTGTGTTTCTGATTCGTGTGTTGTGTCTGAGTGTCTCTCTGTGTGTTTGTGTGTGATGTGTGACCCTGAGTGGGTTTGTGTCTATGTATGTAATGTGTGGGAGTCTGTGTGTGCATGTTTGTATGTGCCTGTGCGTGTATGCCTGTGTCTGTGTGTGTATGTGTGTAGTGTGATTGTATGTGTGCAGTGTTCAAGTATGTGTGTGTGCGTATGTCACTATGTGGCTGTGTCGTTTTCTGTACGTGCGTGGTGTATGGGTGTCTGTGTGTGTTTGGTGTGTAGGTGTATGTGTGTTTGCATCTGTATGTCTATTTCTGTGTGTGTGCGCGTCTGTGTGCATGCGTCTCTGAATTGTGTGCTGTGCCTGAGTATCTCTCTGTGTTTGTGTGTGATGTGTGACCCTGTGTGTGAGTGTGTTTCTCTCTCTCTCTCTGTTGATGGTGCTGAGAGTTGAAGGCCTCACTCTGTCCCTCGCAGACTGATGGTTTTCGCCCTCACTGCCACCTGTACAAGGGACAGCGAGGTGTTGGGGGGTGGTGAAGAGACAGTAAAAACAGAAAGCTCAACAGGTCTGGCAGCATATGTGGAGAGAAATAAAATTTGACGTTTCGGGTCGAATGACCTTTGCAAAGAACTCATGTCGGGGGA
>NW_025205234.1:0-10240 GCF_004010195.1 Chiloscyllium plagiosum | reverse complement strand
ACCTTTGAGCCAGTTCTGTATCCAAATGCCTAATTCTCTCTGTATTCCATGAAATTTAACCTTGCTAAACGTCTTACTGAAGTCCATATAGATCACGCCACCACTCTGCCCTCATCAATCCTCTTTGTTACTTCTTCAAAAAACTCAATCAAGTTTGTGAGACATGATTTCCCACACACAAAGCCCATGTTGACTCTCCCTAATCAATCCTTGCCTTTCCAAATACATGTACATCCTGTCCCTCACGATTCCCTCCAACAACTTGCCCACCACCAACGTCAGGCTCACTGGTCTATAGTTCCCTGGCTTGTCCTTACCACCCTTCCTAAACAGTGGCACCATGTTAGCCAACCTCCAGTCTTCCAGCACCTCACCTGTGACTATAGAAAATTACAACGTTTGATCGAAGCCTTTTCTCTTGTGAGTGCTGTCAGTTGTAGGGCAGGAATTTCACCCCATTATCACTTTGTCCAAGGTGAACAGCTGTCCATGCGCTGGGTTCTGATGCAGTGACACTTTCTCTGTGTCTCTCACTGACATCGTTTATTGCCCAGTCCCTGTCCTTTGTAGCAACCTCCTGGCTACTAAAACATAGATAAATTGCTAACTTGGCTAAACAGCAAGGGATGCTGGGTACATTGGCCAAGTAAATCTCTGAAATCACAAAACCCACATACCAGATATAGAGGAGGCCACACCGGCTGCAGCGGATGCAGTAGATAATGTGGGTGGAGGTGCAGGTGAATCTGTGGCGGATATGGCCAAGTAAATCTCTGAAATCACAAAACCCACATACCAGACACAGTTCAAACACAGCAGCCGGGGGCTAGTGACATTAGCATAATGTAAAAGGTAGCAGTTATCCTGGACTGACATATCCCCCAACAACTTACCCACCAAACAATGCAGGGCCCAGACAGAAAGGCACTGGGTCCTGCTACACAAAATGACTGAGAACTAAATGATTGACAATGTTTCAAACTGTTAGGATTGTCTCCCTGATTGGCCAGAACGACAGAAAGCTCCCAGAAAAGCATCTAAAAAGGCATAAAAACACCTGCAGACTGCTCTTTTAGACCCTCTTAGACCTTCTGAGGAGACCAGCATGGCAAGGGGGAGAGACAAGCTGGCCATTCAGAGAGAGGGAGAGAGAAAAAGAGAGAGAGAGAGGAAGAGAGTGATAGAGAGATGAAGAGGGAGAGAGAGAGAGAGGAAGAGAGGGATCAAGAGAGAGGAAGAGAGACAGCAGCAGTTGAGATAGAACCAGAGACCGAGTGACTGCGTAGATCTATGAGAGACTTGGGAAGTTTTGTCAGCTTAAGGGGCTGAATAGGATGAGAGAGAGTATGTTTAGCATTCTAGATTATTGTGTATTGTTTCTTCATAAAGATGGGACTGTTTTGCGTAGGCACCGGCTTGTGTTCACTGTGAATTGATTACTTCGGTGTTGTGGGACACCTGGGAGAAAACATTCATAACATTCTGGTTGGAGTTGCCCTATTTGATTAAAGAGGGACTGGACAACACAGGAATCTCTAAAACCAGTTTCTAACATTAAAGACCGTACCTGTGGTACCATAACCTTTTCCTGTGGAAGGTACCGAAGCAGGGAGGGTTAGTGAAAATTGCAGAAAATAAACGGGGAACTTACACGTTCAAAACAATTGTTTCAACAGTTGGTTCATTCAGATTATTATAAATTGTGTGTGTGCGTTTCTCATTAAAAACAAGTACTAAAGGAATAACTCTACCTTCTCAGATTAATATCTAATGATCTTACATCAAATCAAAATGAGAATATATATTCACCCCCGTCAAAAAGGCATCAATCCACAATCGCTAACACATTTTAACATTAACACTTGCTTCATTTCAAATTATTTCTTTTGGTTTGACAATACGTTTGGTCAGATCCGTTGGGGACAATGACTGAGTGAGCTGTCGGCTGTTTAATGAACATGTTAAAGTGTTCACTGAGGCCAGGGTTGATAGTGCTGTAGATTTTGTTTAGCCTTGCTGAGCTAGCGAATGGAACTACTTTACATTATGGTCTGAACATAGAACATAGAACATAGAAAAATACAGCGCAGTACAGGCCCTTTGGCCCTCGATGTTGCGCCAATCCAAGCCCACCTAACCTACACTAGCCCACTATCCTCCATATGCCTATCCAATGCCCGTTTAACTGCCCATAAAGAGGGAGAGTCCACCACTGCTACTGGCAGGGCATTCCATGAACTCACGACTCGCTGAGTAAAGAATCTACCCCTAACATCTGCCCTATACCTACCACCCCTTAATTTAAATCTATAAATTAAGGGGTGGTAAGTATTGTCTGGTTAACAATTCTAGGGCAAAACTGTCAGATCCTCTCTGCTTGGATAGAATGATATTATATTTGTGATATACTTGGCTATTGGCCTATAATGTGAACTATGAAGGGAGGCATGGTGGCTCAGTGGTTAGCACTGCTCCTCCCAGGACTAGGGACCTGGGTTCGATTCCAGCCTCAGGCGACTCTCTGTGTGGAGTGTACACATTCTCCCTGTGTCTGTGTGGGTTTCCTCCTAGAATCCAACGTTGTGCAGATGATGGTGGATTGGCCATGGGAAATTGCCCATAGTGACCAGGGATTAACATGCTCGGTGGGTTAGGCAGGCTTACGGGAATAGGGTGGGTTGAGGTGGTCTGCTCTTCGGAGGGTAACTGTGGACTCGATGGGCTAAATGTCCGCAGTCCATCATGTAGGGAATCTATGATTTGCCTTCACTCATGGGATAGAGACATTTAATTTGATGTTAATGCTCTGAGCTGCTGCATAATCTCAAACAATTGCATTCATGATTCGGCACTATTTTGACTTCTCCCTCATTCCTGCGTTTGCAGAGTTTGGGGAGGGAGATTGAGTTTATGATTGAGTTTACCCACTTCCCCAACCATCGTCACTACTTTATCACAATCACAAAGTGAGAGGTCAGAGCTTGTGATTTTCGGGCATTCTGTCATCGTATTTACTAAGGTCCACTGAACACAGCGTTAATTACAAAGTTTCTGCAACATCTTCATGTCGTAGAGTCATAGAGTCATAGAGATGTACAGCATGGAAACAGACCCTTCGGTCCAACCCGTCCATGCCGACCAGATATCCCAACCCAATCTAGTCCCACTTGCCAGCACCCAGCCCATATCCCTCCAAACCCTTCCTATTCATATACCCATCTGTGGTGTAAAATTCCAAGCAGTGGAATGTGGTGAAACGGTTAAAAATTATGTCCCAATACATGTGTGAATCTAACCGGAATGGAGGTGTTGCTTAGTCCCGTGTGAATCTTCTTATCTGTATGTAACCAGAATGGAATGTGTTTTTTAGCCTTGCTCTGCTGTTCACATGAATGTTTATATCTGGAAAAGAGTATATCAGCTGGAAAAGTCTCCAGTTCGGTGAGTCTGCTCCGGGGTTACGTTTAACCGCCGAGCGTGGGTTGTTGGCAACCGCTCTACGAGAACTGACGGCTCCCAGTTTTGGTAACATGTAGAGTGAGTATAAGCCAGACCCGTTGTGGCGACGCTGCGGGGAATAAAATGCCCATATTCTAGCAGACTCGCCTCTTGGTCGTTTGTTCTGTGTCAGACTACTCTCCTACGAACCTGACCTTGAGAATTTTTTAAAACACCATCCAAATGCTTCTTAAATGTTGCAATTGTACCAGCCTCCACCACTTCCTCTGGCAGCTCATTCCATACATGTACCACCCTCTGTGTGTAAAGGTTGCCCCTTAGGTCTCTTTTACATCATTCCCCTCTCACCATGTCATGTGCTCTCTGCTGTCAAATTTACCTTTCGACCATTAATTTCAAAGGAAGGTTGTACATTCCATTACTTCTTTACAACCGCAGAGCAGATGTCACATTGCAGGATAACAGGACCATAGCTAACATCAGCTATCCGTCCTATGTCACAGAGTCATAGAGATGTACAGCACGGAAACATACTCTTCGGTCCAACACGTCCAGTGCCAACCAGATATCCTAACCTCATCTCGTCCCATTTGCTAGCACTTGGTCAATATCCCTCTACACCCTTCCTATTCATGAACTCATCCAGATGCCTTTTAAATGTTGTAACTGTACCAGCCTCCACTACACCCTCTGGCAGCTCGTTCTATACACGCACCACCCTCTGTGTGAAACAAATGTCCCTTTGGTCCCTTATAAATTTTCCCCCATTCACCCCAAACCTGTGCCAATTAGTTCAGGACTCTCCCACCCCATAGTAAAGACCATTTAACCTATCCATGCCCCCTCATGATTTTATAAGCCTCTGTAAGGTAACCCCTCAGCCTCTGACGCTCCAGAGAAAATAGCCCAGGCCTATTCAACCTCTCCCTGTAGCTCAAATTCTCCAACCCTGGCAACATCCTTGTAAATCTTTTCTGAACCCTTTCAAGTTACACAACATCCTTCCGAAAGGAGGGAGACCAGAATTGCACCCAACATTCCAAATGTCATTTCTCCATTTCATAAAACTGATCATTAAACTGAATGAGCGTACCTGTTCCATAACCACCCGATCCTGTGGGACAGAGAAATTGACGTTAACAGTATCAGCACAGAGTGAATTCAGAATCTACACCTTCAGTATAATCAGCTCAGCAATTCATACATTCAGTGCTGCATTAGTTACTAATTCATTTTGCTCTTTAAAACATTGAATGAACATTACCATTTATAACTACTTTTGTTTCCATTCATTCATCTCACCTCTGTTCTCAGCTGAATATCTAAGTCTCATGCACCAAAGAAAAAGGTAAAATATAATCATTTCTCCTTCTACCTACTTCACATATTAAGTTTTACACAGTTTGCAAACATCATCCATTGCACTCACTTACTGAATTATACAACACAGATACAGACCCTTCAGTCCAACTCATCCATGCTGACCAGATATGCTAACCTAATCTAGTCAAATTTGCCAGGACTGAGCAGATAACCCCCGAAACCATTCCTATTTATGTCCCCATACAGATGCTGTTTAAATTTAGTCATTGTATCAGCCTCCATCACTTCCTCTGGCAGCTTGTCCCATACACGCACCATCCTCTGTGTGGAAAAGTTGCCCCACAAGCCCCTTTAAAATTTTTCCCCTCTCACCCAAAACCTGTGCCCTCGAGTTTGGGATTCCCCCACCCCAGAGAAAAGACCACGTACCCTATCCATGGCCCTCATGATTTTATAGACCTCTATCGGGTCGCCCCTCAGCCTCCGACGCTCCAGGGAAACACCCCCAGCCTATTCAGCCTATCCCTACAGCTCAAACCACTCAGAGACTATTGAGAGCCCATAAATATATCAACGGAATGAAGACCATCATCCTTGACTTTGAGGATTGGAAACAAAGTTGATGATAGCTCAAACCCTCCAACCCTGGCAACATCCTCGCAAATCTTTTCTGAACCCTTTCAAGTTTCACAACATCCTTCCGAAAGGAGGGCGACCAGAATTGCACCCAACATTCCAAATGTCATTTCTCCATTTCATAAAACCGATCATTAAACTGAATGAGCGTACCTGTTCCATAACCACCCGATCCTGTGGGACAGAGATATTGACATTAACAGTATCAGCACCGAGAGAATTCAGAATCTACACCTTCAGCATAATCAGTTCAGCAATTCGTACATTAATTACAAATTAATTTTGCTCTCTAAAATGAACGATACCATTTATACTTATTTTTGTTTCAATTCATTTATCTCACCTCCATTCTCAGCCGAATTCTAACTCTCATGCGGCAAAGAGGAAGGTAAAATATAATCATGTCTCCTTCTCCATACTTTATATATTACGTTTTACACAGTTTGCAAATATCACCCTTTGCAATCACTTATCGAATCATGCAGCACAGAAAAAGACCCTTTGGTCAAACCTGTCCATGCCAAATATAATCTGAATCTAAAATAGTCCCACCCTGCCTGCTCCTGGCCCATATCTCTCCAAATGTTTCCTATTCATGTACTTATCCAAATGTGTTTTAAACACTGTACCTGTGCCTGCATCCATCACTTCCTCAGGAAGTTTGTTTCACCCACAAACCAAAAAATTTGCCCCATGTCTTTTTTAAATGTTTCTCCTGTTACCTTTAAAGTATGCCCCGAGTCTTCAAATCCCCCAACCAAGGGAAAATACACCTACCATTCACATTATCTATGCCCCTCATGACTTTGTAAAACTCTATAAGGTCACCTCTCAACGTCCTACACTCTCGTGAAAAAAGTCACAGCCAATCCAGCCTCTCCTTATAATTCCATCCCTCCATTCCCAGCAAAATCCTGGTAAATCTCTCCAGTTTAATAATATCCTTCCTATAACAGGGTGACCGGAACTGGACACAGTGCTCCAGAAGAGGCCTCACCAACATCCTGTACAACCTCAACATGATATCCCAAATCCTAGAGATGTGCAGGTTAGGTGGATTGGCCATGCTAAATTGCTCATAGTGTTAGGTGGATTAGTCAGGGGTAAATGTAGGGGAGTGGGTCTGGGTACGTTGCTCTTCGGAGGGTTGGTGTGGGTTTGTTGGGCAGAAGGGCCTGTTATCACACTGTAGGAAATCTAATCTAATATAATCTATACTCATTGTCTGAGCAATGAATGCAAGTGTGCTAAACACCTCTTTAATCATCCTGTCTACAAGTGATGCAACTTGCACTGAACTATGTACCTGAAGCCCCCAGGACTCTCTGTTCTACAGCACTCCCCAGGGACCAACCATGAAATGTGTAAGTCCTGTCCAAAGAGGTCACTGGTTTGAGAGGTAGTGCTGAAGGACCCTGGGTAATATGACCTATAACTTGAACTATGAAGGGCGGCACGGTGGCTCAGTGGTTAGCACTGCTGCCTCCCAGGACTAGGGACCTGGGTTCGATTCCACCCTTGGGCGACTGTCTGAGTGGAGTTTGTGCATTCACTCTGTGTCCTCCCACAATTCAACGATGTGCAGGTTAGGGTGGATTGGCCACTGTGTCCAGGGATGTACAGGTTAGGTGGGTTAGCCAGGGGAAATGCGGGATTACAGGGATGGGTTGGGAATGGGTGGGCTGCTCTTTGGAGGGTCAGTGTGGACCGCCAAATGGCCAATGTCCACACTGTAGGAAATCTATGATTTAGATTCATTCATGGGATAGAGCCATTTAATTTGATGTTAATGCTCTGCGCTGCTGCATAATCTCAAACAATTGCACTAATGATTGGGCACTATTTTGACTACTCCCTCATTCCTGCGTTTGCAGAGTTTGGGGAGGGAGATTGAGTTTATGATCAAGTTTACCCACTTCCCCCATCATCGTCACTACTTTATCGCAATCACAAAGTGAGAGGTCAGAGCTTGTGATTTCCAGGTGATTGTCATCATATTTACTAAGGTCCACTGAACGTACCGTTAATTACAAAGTTTCTGCAACATCTTCATGTCATGTGCTCTCTCCTATCAAAATTATCTCTTGACCATTAATTTCAAAAGACACGTGTTCACTCCTTTACTTCTTTATAACCATAGAGTAGATGTCACATTGCAGGATAATGGGACAATGGCTAACATCAGCTCTCCGTCTGAGGTCATTGAGTCATAGAGATGTACAGCACGGAAACAGACCTTTTGGTTCAATGCTGACCAAATATCCTAACCTAATCTTGTCTCATTGGCCAGCACTTGGCCCATATCCTCTAAACCCTTTCTATTCATATACTCATCCAGATGCCTTTTAAATGTTGTAATTGTACCAGCCTCCACCACTTCCTCTGGCAGCTCGTTCCATACACCCACACTTTGTGTGAAAAAGATGTCCCTTCGATCCCTTGTAAATTTTCCCCCTCTCACTCTAAAGCTGTGCCCTCTAGTTTGGGACTCCCCCACCCTAGGAAAAACACCACTATCATGCCTCTTATGATTTTATAAACCTCTGTAAGGCAACCCCTCAGCCTCCGACGCTCCAGGGAAAAAAAGCCCATGCCAATTCAGCCTTTCCCTATAGCTCAAACCCTCCAACACTGGTAACATCCTTGTAAATCTTCTCTGAACTCTTTGAAGTTTCACAACATCCTTCCGATAGGAACGAGGCCAGAATTGCACCCAACATTCCAAATGTCATTTCTCCATTTTGTAAAACTGATCATTAAACTGAATGAGCGTACCTGTTCCATAACCACCCGATCCTGTGGGACAGAGAAATTGACGTTAACAGTATCAGCACAGAGAGAATTCAGACTCTACACCTTCAGCATAATCAGCTCAGCAATTCGTACATTCAGTGTTGCATTAATTATAAATTAATTTTGCTCTCTGTAAAATGTAATGAACATTACCATTTACAATTATTTTTGTTTCAGTTCATTCATCTCATCTCGATTCTCAGCTGAATATCTAACTCTCATGCACCAAAGAAGAAGGGAAAATATAATCATTTCTCCTTCTTCATGCTCTATATATTAATGTTTACACAGTTTGCAAACATCGCCCTTTGCACTCACTTATTGAATCATACAGCACAGAAACAGACCCTTTGGTCCAACTTGTCCATGCTGACCAGATATCCTAATGTAATCTAGTCCCATTTGCCAGAACTGAGCTGATATCCCTTGAAACCCTTCTCGTTCATGTAGTCATCCAGATGCCTTTTAAATGTTGTCATTGTACCAGCCTCCACCACTTCCTCTGGCAGCTCGTTCCATACATGGACCACCCTCTGCAAGAAAATGTTGCCCCTTAGGTCCCTTTAACATTTTTCCCCTCTCACCCTAAACCCGTGCCCTCTAGTTCAGGACTCCTTCACCCCAGGGAAAAGGCCACTTACCCTATCCATGCCCCTCATGATTTTATAAACCTCTGTAAGGTCACCCCTCAGCCTCCGACGCTCCAGGGAAGACAGCCCCAGCCTGTACAGCCTCTCCCTATAGCTCAAACCACTCAAAGACCATT
Source organism: Chiloscyllium plagiosum (assembly GCF_004010195.1). Lineage (NCBI taxonomy): Eukaryota > Metazoa > Chordata > Chondrichthyes > Orectolobiformes > Hemiscylliidae > Chiloscyllium > Chiloscyllium plagiosum. The sequence continues at coordinate 1,263 of NW_025205234.1, read as the reverse complement.
GAGAGCCCATAAATATATCAATGGAATGAAGACCATCATTCTAGACTTTGAGGGTTTGAAACGACGATGATGATAGCTCAAACCCTCCAACCCTGGCAAAATCATTGGAAATCTTTTCTGAACCCTTTCAAGTTTCACAACATCCTTCCAATGGGAGGAAGATCTGAATAGCAACCAATGTTCCAAAAGTCATTCTTTCATCTTGTAAAACTGATCACTAAACTGAATGAGCGTACCTGTTCCATAACCACCTGATCCTGTGGGACAGAGAAATTGATGTTAACAGTATCAGAGCAGAGTGAATTTACACCTTCAGCATAATCAGTTCAGCAATTCAGTGTTGTATTAATTACAAATGAAGTTTGCTCTTTAAAACATTGAATGAACATTACCATTTATAATTATTTTTGTTTCCATTCATTCATCTCACCTCTGTTCTCAGCTGAATATCTAACTTTCATGCAGCAAAGAGGAAGGTAAAATATAATAATTTCTCCTTCTTCATACTTTATATATTAATGTTTACACAGTTTGCAAACATCACCCTTTGCACTCACTTATCGAGTCATACAGCACAGAAACAGATCCTTTGGTCCAACCAGTCTGTGCCCAACATAATCTGAATCTAAATTAGTCCCACCAGCCTGCTCCTGCCCCATCCCGCTCCAACCTTTTCCTATTCATTTACTTATCCAAATTTGTTTTAAACACTGTACCTGTACCTGCATCCAACACTTCCTCAGGAAGTTCGTTTCACACACAAACCACTCTCGGAGTTAAAAAAATTTGCCCTCATGGCTTGGTTAAAACTTTCTGCTGTTATTTTAGAAATGTGCCCCTAGTCTTAAAATCCCCCACCCTCGGGGAAAGCCACCTGCCATTCACATTATCTATGCTCCTCATGACTTTATAACCCTCTATGAGGTCACCTCTCAACTTCCTACACTTGAGTGAAAAAAGTCCCAGCCTATCCAGCGTCTCCTTATATCGCAAATCCTCCATTCCCAGCAACCTCCTGGTAATCCTCTCCAGTTTAATAATATCCTCCCGATAACAGGGCGACCAAAACTGGATACAGTGCTCCAGAAGTGGCCAAACCAACGTCTTGTACAAACTCAACATGACGTCCCAATACGTATACTCATTGTCTGAGCAATGAATGCAAGTGTGTTAAACACCTTCTTAACCATCCTGACTACATGTGACCCAACTTTCACTGAAATATGTACATGAACCCCTAGGTCTCTCTGTTCTACAGCACTC
>NW_025205233.1:7794-10240 GCF_004010195.1 Chiloscyllium plagiosum | reverse complement strand
CTGGTCATGTATCTCGTATCTCATTTTCTCCTCTACAGTATTCTCCTTTTCCTGACTTAAAACTGAGGAGAAATACTCATTTAGAACCTCTCCGATCTCCACAGGTTTCACACACAAAATCCCACTTCTGTTTTTGACTGACCCTATACGTACACTCGTTATCCTTTTATTCCTCACATACCGAGAGAAAGCCTGATGGTTCCCTATTTTTCTACCTGCGAAATACTGCTCATGCCATCTCTTTGCTCATCTTAACTCTCTCTTTAAATCCTTCCTTGCTCATATTTAACTGTCCATCGCCTCATCTGACCTAGCTCGTCTCATCGTCACATAAGCCTCCTTCTTCTGCTTAACAAGAGATCCAATTTCTATAGTCAACCACGGCTCCCTTACCTTGTGACTTCCTCCCATTGTTTCTTTTAATAGGCTAAGTCTTTCCCGCATTATCCTCTTCCACTTGATATACCTACAGAATGTCTTGGGATTCTTGCTAATCTCAGCTCTTAATGTTCTTTCATGCCCAGTTTTCGCAGTTCTACTTACTTCCTTAAGTTCAGCGCTGCATTTCATCTGGTCCTTTAGGACCTCCGTTCGCCTGCTCACTTTATACCTATCTTAAGCTTCTCCTTAAGTTTTTAATCCGTTCTAAATATTTCGAGGCATTCAATGTTCTCTTGGCTTGTTTTCCTAAATGTGATCCGAGATGTAACATGTTGGGCCCATACTCTTCATGTATCCACTTTGAGCATGAGACCCAACCCCAGAGCTTAAACACAAATTTTGTTACAACCCAAAGATATTTTTTCTCGAAGTCTTTCGCCATATCCTGTCTTATTTTTAATCAAATCTGCCTCCACAATCTTGAATCTATTCCTTTACAGATTTTCTTTTGTCATTTCCTTAACAAATTTAAAATTTATGATGTAATAGTTAACGATCAGAATATGCTTTCCTGTAATGCTGACTCTCATACCTGACTGGCTTCATTTTCAACGGTAAAGCACAGCACTGCGCCGTCCCTTCTGGTGTCTTCTAGATACAGGTACAAAATAACTCTCGCAAATAAATTTCAAAACGTATGTCCCCACTTAATAACACTAGATTTTGCAATAAATACATGGAACAGAATCCCTGATTATCATTGTTTTATTTACAGAACTCAATGAATTGGCTATACATCTGTTTCTACATTTTTTAAAAACTGCTTGTCAGTAATATATCTCCAGCACTGTGTACATCGGCTTCTTCTTCCGAAGCTCTATGCACAAACGCTCTTTGAAGATCCCTCTTCCATTTCGTTTATCCTTACGGTTGAAACTGATACCTTCAGCAATAATGCAGCAGATCCTGTTCTTTTAAACCCTGTCCTGTCCCGACTCGGGTTCCCGTATCCCAGAATATTGAGTTGCTGTTCCTGACCACCCTCTACCAAGTCACTGCAATGGTAATAAAATCTCTACATTCCACATGCCAATCCAATCTCATACCTAATCTATGTGACGTTTAATATTCCCAGCATGAAGGTATAGGACATCCAACAAAGAATATAACACGCAGAACACCCTGTACCTCGCAGTTCTGCAGTCATTCGCCGGTTGTCATCAGGCTGCCCGAATTGACTGAAAATACAACTCCGGAGCTGAAAAAGGTGATATTGGTTTAATCGTCATTTTGTTTGTTGCGACTTCCCAAAACCGAGCAATCACCGTCACACAGTACGAGTTTCTGGTGATTAACTCCCCCTCAGTGTGATGAGGGGACAGCCCTCACTAATGGGGTGCATTGTTTGTGTTGCTCCACAAGTCCGGATCTGAAAGTTGAATGGCTAAGTTGGAGAATGATTAATTTTCATTGAATTAGGTAAGAACATTCAAAAGTTGAGTGATTCGTATTTTCGCCGGTAAAGTAAGAACTGGAAAATAGGAAGCCTTCAAAAACGAGAGAACGAGAGGCCAGAGACCGTGTATTCTTGTCAGGTTGAAAAGAAACGATTGTAGGTGTCGTCAGTGCTGGATGACGAGAGGAATTGAAGTTTTAACTTCGAAAAGGAAGGAAGCATATGTCAGGCATAGACTGGAGAGAACGATTGAGTTCTTAGAAGAGTACAAAGGCAGTAGGAATTTATTTAAGAGGGAAATCACGAGGGCAAAAAGGTGATATGAGATAGCTTTGTCAAACACGATAATGGAGAATGCAAATCGTTTTCATAAATATATTAAAGATAAAAGGGTGTCTGGGGAGAAAATCGTGTCCCTCAAACTTCAGCAAGGCAACCTGTGTATGGAATCCCAGGAGGCAGGAGAAATACTAAAGGAATATTTTGCATCAATGTTTCCTGTGGAGAAAGACACGGAATATATCGAATGTGGGCAAATAGATGGTGGCAGCTTTGGAAATGTTCATATTATAGAGGAGATGCTGGATGCCTTGAAACACATAAAAGTAG
>NW_025205233.1:5054-6685 GCF_004010195.1 Chiloscyllium plagiosum | reverse complement strand
CCCCAAACGAATCTAGTCAGTTCACTCCTTTCGAGTTAATATTTGGGCATGAAGTGAGAGGCCCTTGGAAATTAATGGAAGAAAAACTGACAGAACCAAAGTCTGGGTTCTCACGATTAGATTATGTATCAGAGGTGAGGGAGAGATTAAATTGCATAAGTTAGGTAGCTAACGAAGATTTAAAGTGGGCACAGCATAGAATGATGCTGGTGCCAGATGAAAGCTCTGAGATTGCAATGTTTTCACGAGGTGATGAAGTGTTAGTACTGTTACCAGTGACACGAACTCCCTTCAAGCCAGATTTCGTGGTCTATATAAAATTAAGAAAAGGTTAATCAAGGTGAAATATGCAGTAAAGGTGCCAGATAGAATAGATATGTCATGTGTTTATTTAGAAACTCTATTGAAGTAGCGAGAAAGTGCTGGAGAAATCAGGTACTAGGTACTGCTCTACAGAGTGAGGAATCAAACACAGATGGTGTGGATTTTGATATGGCTCAAAATAGATTAAAATGAACAAGTCCTTCAAAGTGGGATGGGTTAGTAAACTATCTGTCTCATGTGCTTACAATACAGTTGAAATGTGTGTTATTTCAGAATAAGAACATATGTCGGTATCAAATGGGGAGGTCTGATGCTATCGTCCATGAAGTCGCTCTAGAGAATACTGTTCTGATAAAAGAAAACCCCTATTGGATTAATCCTTTCAAAGTAAGACATGTCGATAAGGATTTGGCGGCCATGCTTGATGATGATATCATCCAACCAAACCAGAATGAGTGGTGATCACCGATCATCGTAGTTACCAAATTGGACAGTAATCAACGATTTTTCGTGGATTATCAGAAGGTCAACGCCCTTCCAAAATTGGACTCATATCCAATTTCGAGTTTGGAGAACTGTATCGAGAAAGTCAGAAAGACAGTTGCATAACTAAGTTGGATCAATGAGTGCGAAAGAGGTTTTTGAGTTAGCAATCCCGAATGGGCGATATTAATTTAAAGAAAGCACTTTGGAATGAAAAAAAAAACCACCTGTCGCATTACAAAGACTCACGAACAGAGTTTTGGCTGGTTTAACAAATTTTGCAGTCTATTTGGACGATGTATTGATCTTTCCTAAGTCCTGAAAAGATCACATGGTAGAATAAGCAAAGCTCTTTGAACGACTCGTGAAGCACAATTAGTAATAACCATAGACAATTCTGAATTGATGTAGAGCTGAAATGTGTTGCTGGGAAAACGCAGCAGGTCAGGTAGCATCTAAGGAGCAGGAGAATCGACGTTTCGGGCATGAGCCCTTCTTCAGGAATGAAGCCCTGGGTCAGGTTACTGAAGAAGGGCTCATGCCCTAACGTCGATTCTCCTGCTCCTTGGATGCTGCCTGACCTGCTGCGCTTTTCCAGCAACACATTTTCAGCTCTCATCTCCAGCATCTGCAGTCCTCACTTTCTCCATGAATTCACGCAGAGGCGATGTTCTTTGGACATAACATCGGTTGTGGCTGGTTGACCACATGGAACACAAATACGAAGGCAATCGAACAATCCCCACGACCAAGCTGGAAGAAAGAGAAGCTGTGATTCTTGAGACGAAATGGATTCTACCCGAAGTTTGTTACAAATGTCAACA